>NC_056585.1:21387844-21570344 GCF_018340385.1 Cyprinus carpio | reverse complement strand
AGCAGATATAGAAAGCAATCTATTGGTTAGCTCCTGTACTATGGGATGTGAACGGACAGATAATCTATGCACTGGTGACAATGTTAAAAAAAAAAAAAAAAATGTTCAAGTCCGATTAAGAAGATAAAGAGCATTGAGAGAGCTTATTTACGGAAATGATCCACTGTGAATTATGCAGGAAGATCATAATTCAAAACACTTTTGTGATTTATAATCCACCTATTCAGTGAAGAAGAAAGCAAGAGAACCAAGCAAAGGGAAAGATTAATCTGTATTTTTTTTTTTTGAAAGCCAAGTCATTTTCAAGAGAAGTTTGTGGATCACAACTCCTGAGCAAATGTCTTTTTAAGGTTGATGACTGGTAATATCTGCACTCAATGCACTATAATCTATAATTCATTAAAATAATCTACATTCACGGTGTCTGTAAAATAAATAAATAAATAGAAATGTGCAGTCAGCTTCATGTTGCACATCAAAAATGTCAAATTTACACAGTTTAAAGCCAATTTCTGGTACTACATTTATTACAGTATATAGCCATGGTTTTTTTTTTTTCTCTCTTTTTTTTTCACTAGTAGTGAAAGTACTGTATTTTTTTTTACATTTTTAGCCATTTTTTCAGGCAGGTCAAATATAAAAGACATTTTGGTTATATACAATATTCCACTGTGCTTCATTTCATTGGTTCCCATAACCAGGATTTGAAGACTACTAGAACAGAAGATGTCCGGTTTCTCCTCTGTGTGAATTCAGAAACAGGAACCTGCCATCACTAGCAGACCTGAACTCCTGCACACCTGCAGCTAATGGCAGGTTTATTCATGTGCCAGAACACATACCGAGAGACGGAGAAACACTGAAAGAGTGAGGGGGGATGGAAGGACATGAAAGGGTGAGGAAAACACAGAAAACAGAAAAAGACAAAGTCAAGCTAAGGTAAAATCCTAAAAGGATGATAAGCTCTCTTTAAACATTCTGTAATTTACTCAGCATCATGTTGTTTCAAACTTCATTTGTTCTGTGGACCACACAAAAATATCTTTGCCAATATGAGGACTAGAGCAGTTAAGGTTTAAAAACTATGCAAAACCAATTAAGTATTATAAAAGTGGTCCATACAGCTATTTACATTCAGTCATAGACCACCACTGATGAATATATAATACCACTCAAATGATACTGATTTTCATTATTAGAAAACACAGTATCTTAAACCATGCCAATTAATCTTCATTATTTCTTCATTATATCTAAAAGTATCAATTAATTATGGCTAGCCCTTCATAGAAAGCAAAGTGGGTCTCTTACGATGATAATTCATCATTTCACTCTCCTATTCTCATTATAGGTCTAAAACAATTAGCCAAATTTCATCTTAAACCTACTGTATTGAGCTAGATTTCAATAGAACTATATTCAAACAATAGCCGATCCTCTATTCAGCAAGGAAATTAAATATTTCAATTCAGTGAGAAATGAAACCAGGCGTTAAGCTGTAATTAAACTTTTCTCCATTAAGAATCCAACCAAACCCTTGAGATTTCATCTAGACTTTTGTGAGACAACAATAAACTCATTCAGTTACACAATAACTTGGATATCCTTGCTGCATAAACTCATTAACTAGACTATATCTGGTGATAGACAGAACTAAGTCATGAGGTAAATCAAACAAAAATAGCAGATATGTCCACAACACAGTGTTAATGTTAATACTTTTCAAGATAATGAGAACAGATTCTGTGACTACATAAATCCTCAGTTAATATCTCAAAACGTTTTTTAACCTGTTCATCCATATCTTTTTTAATCAAAAAAGAAAGATTTGACTTCCTCCTGAAGTCTCTAGAACATAAAATATGTATTTCCATGATACTGTCACACAAACCAAAACACACTAATAGCACATTCCCTGTCAAGCGTCTCTTATAAACACTGATAAACATTAACATTTATCTAGCCCCAAAAACTGCTCTCATTCATGTAAACAAATCATAACCACAGATCTAGCATTAATTACTTCATATATTGATATTATATATATATATATATATATATATATATATATATATATATATATATATATATATATATATAGGTATATATATATATATATATATAAAGAATAAAGATGATTGCCTCAGAAATTGGCTGTGCTAATAGTTATTGTTTCCAATGCGAATTTATAAGCATGTTTAATTGTAAGGTGAGCACATACAGCATGCTGGCCCCTAAGGAGCTGTGCTTTCCAGTCACAATATCAATCAGCTAAATGAGATTTGCCCATTAAATAGCTTTAATTACCTAATCACTGAGGCAGGACAGAAGCATGGAATCAATTTAAAAGTATTAAGTAAAAAATGACTTGTTTTCCAGAGCAATATTTAAAAAGTGCCACTCCTGAAGATGACTGACAGGAATGCTTATGAAGTCATGATGAGCTCTACAGTATATGTAAATATAGAGATTCCTGCAGCATAAATATGTTTAAGCTGGGACTAATGAGGTCTAGTTTTGTGACATTGTCACGCAAACCTTCGCAGCACACATACTGCGCTTGTCGCTGGGTTATCATTGCTCTAAACCCCGCTTAACCACAACTGGAGAAATGTTTTACATCTGTAATTTAGCATTGCCTTTTACTTGGCTTTACGAAACTTTGCTCTAGAACAGGGTTCTGTCACATTGCAGTGTCAAACATGTACAATGTGAATCGATGCAGTGAAAACGGCACCCGCCAAACCATTTTGCAGGGACTATATATGCAACATATTCTCAGTTTTAAATGCCAAAGAGACAAAAATGACCCCACCGGACCCTCATATAATTAGGCAAAGTTACAACCTTTTCTGCGAGGGGGCTGCTAATTGCATTTTCATGGACAATTCCAGTGTTCTCCTTCAGTCATACTGTGTTCTCCTGCAGCGACCACTGCTACATAATGACCTCACCGTGTGATTAAAACTGTCTTCAACAATTAATGCTTATAGTCTCCTTGACAACACTTGATGAGCCGGGGTGAGGCAAGCAGGGTGAAAATGAGCTGCTGAAATGGACAACGATGAGTCTGAAGCGCCCCATGGTTCAGATTCAGGGGTTAATAAAGGCCAGTGTTGTAATAATAGCTTGTGAATGCTGACCTCCTCACATCAGGTCGAATATGCATCTGAGACGGAGTGTCTGCATGGACTGAGCATGTTTCCACAGCATTAAAGCAGCTTTGAGACATGATTTCAACAGAATAATGACATCAATAGCATTCCATTTTAGCAGATTTTCACACTGCACAGATTAGAGCTAATCTGGACCTCCAGGCATGAGCAGAAACACACATACACTAACTGCAGCAAGACAGATGATATGCATGCATCTCACTTCCTATACTTTTTTTTTTATTACCAGCCGGCCCTGGTGGGGAAATTTTATACTTTTACATGGGGAATTATGGATAAAACTTCACTAGCCACCTCAGGCAATGGAAAATACAAACTTCATTTCTTAGTTTCCATTAGCATGCATGAAATGTATTTTGAAAAGCTCACCTGGCTATTCCTAGCGCTGGGTGGCTAGGACGAAACCAGGGAGAAAAAAATCTGGGAACAATACAAGGCTCTGAATATTTCATGGACATGGTGTGGACACCCTCATGAATTTTTCAGCTCGCAGACGGATTGGAAAGGTTGGAAGGGATTGCTGTAGGTAGTCAGTCACAGACCAAAACCATAATGCCATCCATTTCACTTACACTTGTACTAGTGCATTATGAGAATGTTGTTGTGAATGGCTTGAGGAGCAATGTCACTTTCGAGTTTTAGAGGTGAAGAAAGAGTTATGATTGATGGATGTTCAGTGTGTTGCCTACATCAACATTTTCATCAAACTTTAAAACCAAACTGCACAAATTTACATTAGTTAATGGAATAGCTAACATGAAATAATTTTACTAATTTACATCTGCTAATATGGGTTAATTTGTCAAATTAATTATATATACAGAAATAAAGCTGACTTGACTTGACAATGCAGAATGCTCGGGTACGGGTCCATAGATAAATGAGCTGTAGTGTGTGCAGAAACAAGTTAAAATGGCATGGTTGCTTCACCAAATGTGTTTTTTTTTTTAATGTCACGTTTGTTTTGGTTAAGAGCATTTACCCTTTTAGCATCACTCAACCGATATTTCCTTTCAAACGGACTCAATACATACAACAACCAACGTAATAAGACTTTGCCAGATTTACGCTCATCTGTTTCAGATAAAACTGAACATGCATATAGTGCAACTCACTGGAAATTTCACTTTGAAATTTATGCGAAACATGCAAGAAGCAACGTATTATCATTTAGCAGAATTTTTTTTTTTTTTTCGATGAGCCTGGGTTGGTTACAGATATATAATATGCTTATGATGTGCAATCTACAGAGAAGGTCTGGATTGTCTAATCAATGGCGAAGAGCTGTGCAAATGTCATTTCCCTTTTTAGCATCCTGCAACTTCCTACAGAAACCACATTGCGAAAGGCAGAACAATACATGCAAACAACCTTTCCTGTAGGGCATGTATTTGTCTAAATGTGTCAGAGAGAACATGAAGTAGAGAGAGAAAGGCATTTTTGCCTATATCTAGCATCTTCTTAGTGAGAGAATCAGAAAACCAAAGGGCAACTGCGTGCTTTGCACATCCAGATAAAAAGACCAAACTAAACAGCCCAATAAAAATAGCTCCTACTTCATTATGAAACAGTATCACAGAGAACTCCTTCCAACACCTTTGCTTGTACATGTCTATCACATTGTAGGAAGAAACACAGAAAATAGGTAGCAAACTCAGAACACCACATCTCCTTATTATTACCAACTACTGCTTGATTTTTGCCTTGTGAAGCTGAATATGACATTTTGCAGGTAAACTGTAAAACATGTTCAGCAACATAGTGGCCCCAAAATGTATTTGGACTTAAGGTTTGACACAAAATAGACATTTTCACAGAGCTCTCTTAAATTTTCATACTTTACTTTTCCAATTAATTCTACAAACTAGTCCCAAATAATATAGTGAAATTTGAACCAATATATCTTTTTTGAAATCTAACAAACTTTTTTTGTGGAATGCTTTACTTGAAAAGTGTTTTTGTGATATATTTTAAAATGAATGTCACTTGAGTTGATATTTCGTTACATAACACAAAGACATTTGTTAGTGTGACTTAAGTGTACAAATACTTTTTGCGGCTGTTCTCGATCGATCCCGGGTCTATCAGAGCTCTTCTCTGAATCGCCATCTCTTCGTGATGTTGACAGGTGTTAATAAATTTCTTCCCGTGAGAAAGCCCTGTAATCCCACCAGCAAAATGCCCGCTGTCGTGGATAAGATCTCAGATAATACTTTCAGGAAGTCTGTTTGGCATCTACCTTTTAAACACTAGAGGGATTTTCACAGTTCAGTGCCTGAGTCCTTTTTATCGTTTTTATTTCTTTATGGCTTTCAGACACATGATTGAACTGAGTGATTATTAGGGGATTTTGCACTGTGCCAGTAAGTCTGTTAAATTGACCTCTCTCTCAGCCTCTCTCTCTTTCTGACAGGTTGAGTGTATGGCAGGTAATGAGGCTCATTTGTAATCAAGGGGGAGACTTTAACTAAAAGGAAAATAGCAAAAAATCTAAATTAAAACCTTAGGGTTTGCATAAAGAGAGACACTTCCCATATTAACATCAATCCAGGAAAAGTTAGACAAGAGAATTTGAACTCTATGAAGTAGATTTTTTTTTTTAATAAAAAAAGCAGGGGAGAGGGAGGAAGAGGAAAAGGGAGGAAAATGCCTATATAGACTGTACCTACACAATGCACCATCTAAGGCATTAGACAATCAATCAGTCCACATTGATGTTTTGCTAAATTTGTTCCCTGACTTGTCACAGGGTCAATTGAACTGCTTTTTAAATGGCTGCTAATGCTGGTAGGTCAGAATCTATATGCTGCATTGATGTGGCGTTTAAGACCTTTATTCTTCTGGGGAAAAAGAAGATTTAGGTTGTCTTATTGCAGATTTAGTGTCACGGAAAAAAATAGTGTGTACAAAATTACAATTTGACTACAAAAATAGCCAAAGAAACACCTTAAAGGCACAGATAACCTAAAAATGAATATTCTGTCATTCTGCGGAACAGAAGATATTCTGAAGAATGTTGCTGATCACTGACTTCCATTTTATGGAAAAACAACAACAACAACAAATACATTTCTCAATATATACAGCATTGCAGATGTATAAAAACACCTAATATACTGTAGTAAAAGCAAAAGCACCTGCTTACCATAACACTACAGCACCCATAGCTGTTATTTTTGTTGCCTAGCAACCTTCTGTTATGTTAGACAGAAGCATAGGAAGGATGGAACTTAATGAATTTGCTAAGTGAAAAAAAAATCATAAATTTGTGTTGTTAATATTTTTATGAATTTAATAACCATTTCATAAAAGAAAAAAGGCATTCAAGGTTGTGATTACACTGAAGGACTAAACACTGTGCCTAGCAAATTCCTTAAGCAGTGATCATATTTACAATACAGAATTGCCTCTTGTAGCTAATTGCTTAATTTTTAATGTTAAAACATTTGAACACATTTATACTGTACATTAAAAGCACCCAAGGTCTTCTATATTTAAGAGATCTAGAAACTGCCCAGAAACACACATTAGTGCTTGTCCGCTTGTCCGGGACAAGTGGATTTTGTGAAGGGGCAAGTGAAAGAGAATTTTACTTGCCCGATCGGACAAGTATCCTGATTAAAATTTTAATAACAAACAATAACTAGGGCGGCACCGAAACTTTGGTGAGAATGATTCTGATTTTTTTACTTTCAGTGTAAACGGTGACTAATAATGGATAATGTACTGACAGTATCAAGGTCACGTCAGTTGAGGCTCGTGCAGCTGGAAATCAAAACTATAAGTGCAACAGCACACACATAGAAACAAACATGAACATACATACTGCGGTAGAAAAAAAAAGATAAATATTCTATCTAAGAGTGATGTTTTCCTGACTTTCAGCTCGATTGCAAATGTGATATTGATTTTATACAACTTTAGTTAAATAAACAAGTAATAATTAACTGACTTACATTTTAGACACAATATTGATAGTTTTTGCTCCATTTCGCACATGAAAATAGTTCTAAGCAAAGCTTTAGCAGAACAGTCGCGCATCTCCGAGCAACACACAACAGTATTTCGTTACTAAATGAATCAGCATTTTTGAACGAGTCATTGATTCAGTGAGTCATTCATAAAGTCAGTCACTTGCTTCATTTATTGAATGAATCAGCCGTTTGAATGAATCGGTTGAATCAGTGATTCACTCATGAAGACAGTGACTTGCCACTTGGTGGTTTAATTTCATATTTAAAAGTTTCATTGCATTTTTCCAACATTTCATATTTGTATGTCAAAAAAAAAAAAAAAAAAAAAAAAAAAAAAAAAAACATTCTAATAACATTATTTATGGATCTGCAGTTTTGAGTAAATTAATTTATGGATCCTTTTCATTAAACAGCCTGAGTAAATACATCTAAATGACACTTTCAATGCTGCTTCTGTGTTTCCTCTGCAGTGGAAAGATGGAGTTTGTTGATACTGATTTCATTTCAGTAGTAAAAACCATATACTGTCTTATTATTCTAGCTTAATGTATTGATCAAATTTAAGAATTTGATGTAAATGGTGACGTGTACATTTAATCAGTTTAAATAATAAAGTTAAAAAGTGTAACAGCAATCAATTTAAGGCAAATATCACAAATATGCTGATTAAAGTCATACCTGTTAGAGCACTGATGAGACTATTGCTTCAGAATAAATTACATTTGCGGCAAAAAGAAAAAAGACAAAAAAAAAAACAATTTTTTTCCCCCGGACAAGTAACTTTTTTACTCGTACAAGTGAATGACTGATTTACTTGTCCGAAGGACAAGCACATGTCAAAGCTTAATGTCGAGCCCTGGAAGTGATGCCATGTTGTTTTGCCTATGCTTGTCATTAAAGTAAAACATGAAAATAAAGAGCCAGATTAAAAAATTAACTCCATTATTTAACTGTCAAAGCTAATTTGTTTAAAAAATTAAAATAAAACATCCTTTCCTTTTTAAAGCTTGCTGATCTTAAGAAAGCTTTGTATTTTTGTTCTCAAAACCTCACAGTACTGAAAAACAAATTGGTATAGAAGACACTACTGGGTAAAGTGGGTGATAAAGTGTTCAAAGAATGATGTAATGGAATACAGACTGAACTGTGAGATCATAATCTCATAACTTCCTGAAAATATAACCCTTGTCCTGTGACTCAGCTCTCTTCAGAGTCTATAGCAAGCAACAGAAAACAGCATTTTGCACTGATCAGCGATGAGCTTCAACTTTCATACACGCTTAAACAATCTGCAACATGTGCAACTGCAAAAATAACAGCCTTTCTGTGTGTGCACCAATGCCAAATCACAAAGTTTCCATCGCAGTTTTGGCTTCTCCACTGAAATACAGGGCTTTAACTGATTAGGGGCCAGTGTTGCCCTTCGACTTTATCAGACCATTGGAGCCTGGAGCAGGATGAGCTTATGGCACCTCCCTGATATACAGAACCTGGCCACTGGAAGGGTTAGGGCTCTTATCAGGCTGTCCCAAACTTGGCAAGAGCAGTGGACCTGTATGAGGGGCTTTGCTTAGGGCACCAGAGTAATGGCTGGAAACATACTTCCATCTATTCATCAGGAATTAGACTGCAGCAGACATCAGCAAGCCAGGAGCATGTGTGTTTGAAGTAGAGAAGGCAGCATGCTGGTGGGCGTTCTTGAGTGGGTTTTATTCATCTATGTTTGCATGAGTGTGTATGTGGGATTGTACTCAATATTCGTAATATCTCAGAGGGAGCGCTTTGAGATTTTTAAGTTTTTGTACTCCTTTGCTTTAGTAAAAAAAAATTCTTATCACAAAAGCAGGTGCACATTAATGTCCTTTCAAATCTGTATGGCTTTATTTATTTTGTGGAACAAAAGAGTTGATATTTTGAAGAACAATTGTGTCCATACTTTAAAAATCTTCTGTCCATACACTGAAAAAATTGTGTTCAATGGAGGAAAGCCTTACAGATTGTAAATAAAGACCACTTGAGTATGTTTTACATGGAAATACTATTTCAGTTTTACTACTTCAAATTGTCATGTGTTACTTGCCATTTCTTTGTATTTGTTTTTGAAATTTACTAGAAATAGAGTGAATGCTGTATCTACACCAAATTATCAATGCATGAAAGTGAAAAAATTAATATAAATGATGCAGAATATTCTGTTATGGATGAAATATCCCTTTAAGGCAGGGTTTCCCAAACGTGGGTTTGTGAGGGAATGCCAAAGCGCTAATGAGTTGATTAAATATAACCCCAAATATTAGGCTACCTTAGGTGTACGGACATAAAAGTTAATCCCTGATTTAAGGCAAAGAGGAACTAGATCATTTCAGGTTTTGCATCCCAGTGAAACTATCTGTCTCAACAGAATTAAGTTTAAACTGCATAAAAAAGAAATATTCTTTGTCACTTTGTCTGTTTCTTCAGGCCCCACTTGCGTATGAGCATAAACAGTGCCCTTGGGATCCTGAGAACAGTTCAATCTCATATCCATTCCCAGATCATACTTGATTTAGCATCTCCTATGTCATCTTATAACAGTGATGAGGTCCTCTTCAAGCCATTAATTCCATATATCAAAATTCAGGCTTCACCATAATCCCCATGGTTTCAAAGAATTCCAGGTCAGGATAAGGACATACACACGAGGCTGTTACGGCTGTGGAGGGGGTGAACAAACCCCCTACAGGACCCTGCAGGGAAAGAAGCCACATGGATTTCCTGAAACATCACCCCTCCACAGACAACTTTTTCTCTCATCCTCATTCTCTCTTTCTCATCTTCATGAATTTCATTAATTCCAGAGCCTGTCTGAATAACCCCAGAGGTGGTTGCTTTAAAAAAAAAAAAAAAAACTGATATGAAAACAAACACTGTGATGGGAAGAAAATAAACAGAGGCTAAATAAACCCTTAATTTCACACTAGCGGTGCTCTGTAAGCTGGATCTGATCATCCATTAGGCTGGATCTCTTGTTATTGGAGTTCCACATTAGACTGGAGCTTTGATGTAGCTTCCGTACAGTCCTCAACACTCATCAATGGAGCATCATACAACAAGAAAGAAGAAGACAACAATTGGAGAGGTTTATTACAAGCTAGCCTCATCTCCTCTGTCCTTTGTAGTGTTTCTGTTAGTTGGCCCTCTTGTTCCTCTTCTTTCATGAAAGCCATTACTTCACTTGAAAAACTTTTCTTCAGTGAAGGCCAGCTATGTTACAATAGAATTTGTCTAACTAGTGGAAGGATGAATGAGATGTCATGAATGCAACTACAACATCTGACTATTAAAAAGCATCTATTCAAATGCATATGTACACACACACACCTACATATATATAATTTCTGTTTTAAAATTAATATGGAATACAATTATGAAATAACTTCGACATAATCTTTTAGTATCATTTACTAAATAAAATTCTCGTTATAGTACAGTATGTTTTAGCAAAAAAAAGTTGTTTCTGAAGGTCTCTTAAGCTGCTGCTGTTCTGCAACCAGTGTTGCCAGACTGAGCTGGTAAAAAATGGTTTGGGCATGTGGACAAAGTTTGGGTTGGTTTGGGGTCAGATTGGAGGTTTTCAAACATATAAACCATACTTATACAAAGTTCTGTATGTTCAACAATGTACTTCATGAAAGACATGCTGTAGTTCTGTTTGAAGTTAAGTGCATTATTGTTGTTATTTTTTGTTAATAGATTATCGTACAGTATCAATGAATGCCACAGTTTTGACTGTAATGGTGTATGCATGAACGAGTGTGAGAAATCCCTGCTTATTGCTTCCAATCACTTATACTGGACACTTTTTCCATTTAAATGGGCTTATTCTGATTGGTGACACTGAATATGATGCATGTGTTTTCAGAGGGTATCGATTTATTTCTTGATCACCGTTTTGACATAGGCTGATGTCTACCTAGACATATATATTTGGTAATTCTCTTAAATGTATTTGCCCTGATTTGATCTGTTTAATTTGTTTTCCTGGGAAATTTGCTTTTTTTATATTATTTTGTGATCTTTATTTTGTTTTAAGGAGTTAATAAAATTCTATCACATACCTGTATTATTATGACAGTTAAAGTTTTGGGTGATTTTTTGTTGGATTGAGCTTTTGGGCTGAAAATAGTCCCCCGATATGGCAACACTGTCTGCAACTTAGAATAGTTAGTGAAAGGCTCGGGATAATGAGAGCACACATCAACCAATGAAAGTTTAATAGATAAAAGCAACACTCCACCTTACTGTGATGTAGACCTGATCGATTTGGCTGAAGGCATAGTTTTTATGCAACAACCTAAAGTACTAGCCCTTTCAGTTTCTCTCTCTCTTACTTGCAGTGAAACTGAGATGAAAGCATGTGTGCTCTTGAAAGTCCCCTCTGCTCGCGGTGCTGCTCAAGAGTGGAAACAAAGGCTCTGCCACAAATAACTTCATCACAGCAAAAGGCTGAAACACTGAGTCAGGCGCTGGCTTCTGTTTCGGCAGCCCAAAAGGAGGGCAGAATAAGGATGCAGGATTTGATTGACAGAACTGGGACACTTTAATTGGTTTTAATTTCCATAGTCACCACATATGCAACACAAATAACAATGAAGATTTTGAATGCGGTATAGAGTTTTTCTTATACAGCACAGCAGTTTTGTTTCAGATAAATCCAATTGTTTAGAGCTGTTTCAATGCTGAAAAATGCAGAGCATTATTATTATCGTTTAAGGGTTAGTTCACCCAAAAATGAATCACCCCTGAGACATCCTAGGTGTATATGACTTTCTTCTTTCAGACGAATCCAGTCGGAGTTATATTAAAAATTGTCTTCAATCTTTCAATCTCTATCATTGTAGTCAGCGGGTGTTGCATTGCTTCAGTCCAAAAGAAGTGAAATAAAAAGCGCCCTTCCATAAAAAAAAAAAAAGTGTCTCACACAGCTCCGGGGGGTGAACAAAGGCCTCCCGTAGCGAATTGATGGGTTTTTGTAAGAAAAATATGCATATTCAAAATGTAATAATCACTTTAATCTAGCTTGCGCCAACAGTTGTACACAGAAGCAGCTCCGGGAGCATGATGTATGAGGTCAGCATTGCGCATGCGCTGGTGAGTCTCGTGAAAACCAACGTTTGTTTACAAGATCAAAAGAAGCAAAATTTCCTTATGTTAGCAAAGGAAAACCAGTCTCCTCTGGTCTTATATCGAAATCCTCCAACATTATTCTTTACAAATCCTTATTTTGTACTTCTAATTAGTGACTGTTGTTTTGTTTTGATCTCTCCGCTGCCTTTTGCGTTTCCGCGTGCGTCACTTATGAGTGACACATTCGTAAAGCTGACCTCATACGTCATCCGCCAGGAACTGCTTCCATTTACAACAGTGAGCGCAAGCTAGATTCAAGTGATTATTACATTTTGAATATGGATTTTTTCCTTACAAAAACCAATCGATTCGCTACAGGAGGCCTTTGTTCACCCCCCGGAGCCGTGTGAGACACTTTTTTTTATGGAAGGGCACTTTTTATTTAATGTCTTTTGGACTGAAGTAATGCAACACCCGCTGACTGCAACGATAGAGCTTGAAAGATCAAAGAAATTTTTGAATATAACTCCGACTGGATTCGTCTGAAAGAAGAAAGTCATATACACCTAGGATGCCTCGGGGGTGAGTAAAACGCAGCCTAATTTTCATTTTTGGGTGAACTAACCCTTTAACTAAACCTTTCAAATAACACTTTTGTTTCTCTGAAATAAAACTGAAATTAAAAAAAAAAAACATTAATACTGAATTAAAAACAAACTAAAACTACTTTAAATAAGTTGAAGTACTAAAAACTAACTGAAATTAAACTAAAACAAAAATAGAAAAATAAATGAAAACTATTTACAAACATTTTTTGAAAGCAAAAATCTTAAATAAAAAATTCACTAAAATTTACTTTTTACAAATTTACAAAAACAAACCATAGCCTATGTAAAAATGTAATTAAAAGGTTCATTAGTATTAGTATTTTTATTTATCATTATTATATCCTTTGTCAGGCTTTAATGACAAATGTGTTGTGGAGAAAAACAAAAATTGTCACTACTGTTAGGCAATATATCTTTCAATAATTCACCACCTGAAAAATTTAGAAGAATAAGACTGAAGAAAAGGATCACATCATTAGCATTGTCCTAATGGCCTCCTCTCATGCTGAGGAACAAACATGAAGCTTTCTGCAAACAAACAGCACAAATGAGAACAGACCTCAAATGCTCTCTTCAAACAGAGCACATAAGGGGAAGTGAATTACTCCAGTCTGTCTTTAAAATACCATAATGACCCTTATGGTGAAAGATTTGTCCTTAAATGGTACAAGACTTTAGGAGGTAATGTAGCATGAGCAACAATATGCTACAATATTTACAAGAGCCACAACATTATCATTGGCATATTCTCCTTCAACAAAAACTACCAGCATCGTCCATTAACAGTTTTTACAACTGTTGCAAGAATTGACAAAAACTTCTTGTTGAATTGAAACTAACCCTAAAATAACTAAGGAGAAAACTAAACAATGCTTTAGTTTCCAGACCTCTAGAAAACTAACAATAACTTAAATTATTTCTAGCACGAGGAAGCTGGAATATCAATTTGCAGAAAAAAACATCACAAAACCATTTCATTACGCTTCAAAATGCCTGAGAGTATTATTATTAGAATTATCATTATCACGCTATGAATGCAGGTGCTTCTATTATCTGGATATGAGAAAACGAAGATCCATTGGTGCATAAGAATGCCATTTAGAGACGGCACTTAACAAGCTTACAAAGGCACTGAAACTCCTGCCGAATAATAATATCCATTAAAGCCTCTTTGTTTTTACTAAATGGTCCATAGTGCCAGCATATTCCATACAGGTTTTTGAGTAAGTGCTGCCATTTTTGTTATAGTCATGGCCTAATGGTCAGAGAGTCAGACTTGTAACCCATTGGTCACATGTTTGAGTCTCAGTACTGGCCAGAATTGTAGGTGGGGGGAAGTGAATGTACAGCGCTCTCTTCCACCTTCAATACCCACGACTGAGGTGCCCTTGAGCAAGGCACCGAACACCCAACTGCTCCCCGGGTGCCGCAGCAAAAATGGCTGCTCACGGCTCTAGGTGTGTCTTCACGTGTGTGTGCATTCGCTACTCACTGCTGTGTGTGTGCACTTGGATGGGTTAAATGCAGAGCACAAATTCTAAGTATGGGACAGCCTACTTGGCCACACGTCACGTCACGTCACGTCACTTCACTTCACTTCACTTCACTTCACGGCAGGGGCACCTTAACCAGGAAGCATCCACTTTTAGCTCCATTGCTGACGCCTGATTTCAACATGCTTAAATTTGCTTGCATTAAACATATTTCAGATATACATTATTGTTCAAAAGTCTGGGGTCAGTAAGAGTTTGCCTTTTATTTCTGAAAGAAATTATTACTTTTATTCAACAAGGAAGCTTTAACTAGTGAAGAAATTATTCATAAGATTCCTAATTTCAAATAAATTCTACTCTTCAGAACTTTCTATTCATCAAAGAATTCTGAAAAAAAAGTATCACTGTTCCAACAAAAATATTAAACTGCACTATTATATTCAAAACCAATAATAAGAACCTGTAACCCTGTTATATATATTTGTATAATTTGATACATGCCTCATATGTGAAATAATGAGAATATGGAGCTCACTTTCAAAGTGGAAAAAACACATTTTGATTGAACAGCCCAAATTAATTGGAGTAATGACTGCTGAATATTCGGTTTTGCCATCACAGAAATAAATTACACTTTAAAATATATTCAAATAGAAAACAGTTCTTTTAAATTGTAATATTTCACATTAAACCTACCACAAACTTTTGAACAATACTATAGGCTACTGTATAATTTACCACTCCTTTTTAAGTGCAGATGCCTCTCGAAGGTCTATCCCAGACTTTACCCCCCTTTAGGTATTTATGGGGCTGTGCACTGAGTCATGCTGATGCATGATTATATGGTCAAAATGATGGACAGAAATTGCCCTCATCCATGACACAACAAAGAAGCAAAAAAATTACTTTGATCCTCCTCACTTTAAGTGCTGCTGCAAGATTTGACTGGCTGAACCCTCAAACCCACTCCTGGCTGCAACAGTTGACATGTATCAGCGACTCAAGTAGTAAACCATACAAGTTTCTTCCACATGCTATGGGCCTTCACACATGGTTATGCCGCTCTGGTTTCCCACACTCTGCTAAGCATGAACAAGAGGAGGATGTAATATCACTGGCTGTGAGAGGAGGGAGCTTTTTGAGAAGAGAGAGGAGCCCAGTCCTGTGGATATTGTGGATATTGAGTGATTTCTTGTTTGATACTGATAGGTTGTTAAGAGTGCCCGTGATTATAGAGAGCAAATTCTCATTTTCCAGGTTCCACATGAACAGACTACAGTATTGATGAGGGGTGTGTGCTTCACAGATCCTGGTGTTCATCCCTTCTTAACTGAGGAAAAACAACAAAATGGAACCAATTTTTTTTTTTCTAGCAAAAATATCTAAACATTCTAAAGACAAATTCCTAGATAAATACCAGGCTTATGATACATTCACTAAATTACAAAATTGACTTAAAAGAGTCACCCCAAAATTAAAATTTGCTGTTAATTTACTCATCTTTAGGCCATCAAAAATGTAGGCAAATTTTATTCTTCAGCAGATCCGTAAAGAAGATTTGTAGCTGAAACTTGCAACACTACCTGCAATATAATACATTTACAGCAAATAATCCCTTTAAGTCTCTTGCTTGAAAATTTAACAATGATTTACTAAAAATAAATTTAAATTTCAATATATTTTCCAAATACAAGTCTATCTTTTGAAATTTCCTTCTCAAGTAAATTGTTCTCATTTACAAGGATGTCTAGAATCTAGATATTTCCTGAAAAACAAGACAAAAATAATGATTGAAAAAAAAAAAAAACAAGTATCACGCTCTCCCATTTAACCCAATTTATCTGCCTATTTTGACCATTTTAAAAGCATGCTCTGTGAAACTAAAGGATACTTGAAAAAAAAATGTCTCCAATAGAAGAAAGTTCTAAAAAGCATTCACCATCACAGAAGTCAGGCTCGTACACAAAGCAATCCAGACAGTCATCAAAGCTATTTCTGAGGTATACTGTGTATGCTTTGTGCTGGATAATTGAAGGTTTGAGATCCAGGCAACGATGTCCCCCTCACAAAGGACTAATCTGCCATCTGATGTCTTTATATATATAACACTGCAATCAGAGGCCCAGACTGAGCCGGTCACTGAGTCTAACAGCCCTTCCTCTTCTGTTTGCCTGGAAGTGCCCCAGAGTCTTTCAGGTGTTTTCTTCTCTCTGTCCTTTCAAAGCTGAGTGGCAACTTTGGTTACATGCAACTTTTTTTTTTTTTTTTTGTAATTCTCAAAATTGCTAAATATAAACTTGCAATTGCGCATTACAAAGATAGAACTGCGGGATTTAACACGCAATTTATATCATGCAATACTGAGAGAAAAAGTCAGAATTGTGGGAAAAAAGTCAGAATTGTGAGATATAAACTCGCAATTGAAAGAAAAAAGTCAAAAGTGTGAGATAAAAAGTGACAGTTTCCTTGTTTTATTTTTCATTCAGTGGCGGAAACTGTTAAAATATAAAAAGAGGCTTCCATGCTAAAATAACAGATAATGAGAGGATTTACTGACTAAATGTCATTGACTGGTTGGCAGCAGCTTGTGGTCCAGCCCTTCAAACCAACTGCACTAGACTCGCACTTTGTCTCTGTGTGCTTACAATGTCACAACAGCACAATCCATGAGAAGGGTCTGGCTGCAGACTTGCACTTGCACTCTCAGACTTGCATTCTCAGACTTGCGCTTCCGTTAGTGACATCACTAACAGTCTTTTTTTATTTTTTATTTTGTTCTATTTGTTGATTACTTTTTGTATGAATCTCTCAACATTTTACAACAGTAGCCAGGTGTTGAAGACAAGAAAAAAGAAACTAAATTATGAAGTCACTTGCAATCGCTACTTGCATTCTCAGCTACCTGCGACGTCACTTGCAGTCGACACAAATCATGCGTGTTGCCAATATATAGTTATTATTTAATTTACTACAAGGCAAGCAGATGGCCATAAACACAATGCGCAAACTTTCACTTGTCCTTCAATACAGCAAATCGCTTAATGTGGCATAATAATGGACTATAAAGACAATTCAGGAGCCTATACTGTATGTCTTTCTGTTGACTTAAAGTATATACAGACCAACAAATATGTGATATTAAAAGCATCAATGTGTTATGCATTAACGTTAAACATTTTCCTGCCATAGAAAATCATTATAAATAAAACACAAATGTATCTTAATGGACAAAGACAATGATATAAAAGAGCTGTAGACAGTTATTCTATATGGAAAAACGTGTAACACGAAACTTTGCGTGTTGCATTTATTCTGGGCTCACCTGCTTGCCTGTACATACCTATTAGTTATGCATATTTTAATTTGGTCTTTAATTTTTTCACTTCACTTTTAGAATAATGAAGAGGAGCATATTGAGTTTGGTCTTTATCATATTAGTCTATTATTATGCCACATTATGCCATGTTTTGCACATGTTTTGCCATGTTTTATAAATTACTCATTATATTAATAAACTATATTCAATTTGATATTTTAATAGCATCTTAATACATTAAGCCATATTGTGTGTTTATGTTTTCTACGGGAGGAAAACGCTTAATAAGAGACTTTGCGCACTGCATTCATATTCTGCTGTTCTGTGGCCGCGGATTTGCGGGTCTTGTCTTTTTCTTGCAGGACGCTTTACGTTACGGTACTAAATTAGTTTTAATCGTTTAATCACCACAGCATCTTGTCTCCATTGGCAACACGCATGATTTGTGTTGACTGCAAGTGACGTCGCAGGTAGCTGAGAGTGCAAGTGACGATTGCAAGCGACTTTGTAATTTAGTTTATTTTTTCTTGTCTTCAACACCTGGCTGCTGTTGTAAAATGTTGAGAGATTCAAACAAAAAATGATAATTAAATAGAACAAAATATAAAATAAAGACTGCAAGTGATGTCACTAGCGGAAGTGCAAGTGTCTGAGAGTGCAAGTCTGAGAGTGCAAGTGCAAGTCTGCAGCCAGACCCTCTTGCAATCCATGGGTGGCCTGGCTTATTGACACCATCTGAGGGAACTACTTCTTTCTGCTCCTTGACATACCTCAGTCTCATGGGTTAATTCTCTTTCATCGCCATCTCTCCCTCTGTCAGTCTCTCTGACTCCTCTCTCATTGTTTACAGCAGTCAAGGGAAGGGAGTTGGGGCTTCACAGTTTCAAAGCCCAGCGCTCTGGCTTAAAAGCAATAGGGACTGTGAGCAAGTCATTATCCTCCATTACCTTTCTTCTTTTATCTGACAGAACGCTCCTCACTGCTGCAAAATGAGCAGAGATGAAATCACAGGAAAACACAAACTTCTCCATCTTTCACTAACTGTTTTCTCTCTCCCAGAGAAATGTGACAAAGGTATTTTCTGGTTAAAACATGAGTGTGACGAGTGGGGCAGGGCCGAGAGCCGTGGGAAAGGGTCGAGGCCTGGTCTTCTCTCGTCCTTCTCTGTCGTAACTCCTCTTTTATCCTTCCGGATCTCCTCCATGGGACTCGAGACCGGTGAGTGGCACAGGTGTCGCTCATCTCCAATCACTCCACCGGCCTCGACACGTTCCCACGGCTCTCGGCCTCGCCCCACTCGTCACAATGAGATACTGAGAGAATTTTTTTTAACTCTGAGCTGGTCACTACATTGACATCCTGTACTATTCAAATAGGGACCTTTCAAAATTTTAATGAAAAACTTTGATTTGTTCAGAAAGTCAGGAAAAGAGTACAAGGGTCTACAATTAGTCTCGGCTGGAGATCACTTCAAAATCTGGTGGTATTATTATCCATGCCATTCAATTTCAATAGGCCCCTCCAATTTTTCAGTATATTGAATTTTTAATGCAATCATATAAAAAAGTATTTGTTCTAAATAATTATTAGTACAAGTAACAAATTAACAAACAATATTGTGTAACAATAAATTAGTAATTATTAACATCAAAGCAACTTTTTTTTCCATCCAACAAAATTGCATCCTTTGTTTTGGCAAAATAAAATAAAACAAATAGTCCTTAAAGGGATACTTCACCCCAAAATAAATTTTTTGACATTAATCACTTAACCCCATGTCGTTCCAAACCCATAAAAGCTATGTTCGTCTTTGGAACACAATTTAAGATATTTTGGATGAAAACCGGGAGGCTTGAGACTGTCCCATAGACTGCCAAGTAAATAACAGTGTCAAGGTCCATAAAAGGTATAAAAGTCATTGTCAGAATACTCCATCTGCCATCATATGTGCAATCTGGGTTATATGACACGACAGGAACACTTTTTGTAAGCAAAGAAATCAAAAATAATGACTTTATTCAACAATTCTTTTGTCAACAGTCTCCTCTTGTGGCATGGTTGATATAGAAGAGCATACGGAGCATACAGTGATATGGAGAGACACAAAGGAGACAGTTGACAAAGGAATTGTTGAATAAATTTGTTATTTTTGTGTGTCATTCCTGCCACAAGGATGTGCTGTTTCTACGTGTATTTAGCTTTGATTTGAAATAAAACAGCACATCCTTGTGGCACGGATGACACAGAAGAGCATACACAGCATACAGTGATATTGAGAGACACAAAGGAGACCGTTGACAAAGGAATTATTTAATAAAGTCGTTATTTTTGTTTTCTTCGCTTACAAAAAGTGTTCCCTTCGCTTCATATAACCCAGATTGCACGTCTGATGGCAGATGGAGTATTCTGACGACGACTTTCATACCTTTTCTGGACCTTGACACTGTTATTTACTTGGCAATTTAGGTCTCTTTTAGTCTCAAGCCTCCAGGTTTTCATCCAAAATATCTTAAACTGTGTTCCAAAGACGAACGGAGCTTTTACGTGTTTGAAACGACATGGGGGTGAGTGATTAATGACAAAATTTTCATATTGGGGTGGAGTATCCCTTTAAGTGCAGTCATTCTGACATCTTTCTCTCTATTTTGCCCACAGGCAGCTCACAAGCAGACATCTAGCAGAACAAAACACAAACACTCCCATCATTATTAGACAATCGCTGGAGTGCTTCTATGTCTTTCATTTGATTCCCTTCCATCACTTAAGTTGGATAAAAAGCTGTGAGGGTCAAGACAAATGACCAGTAACTCTATTACGCGCCAAAGCCAAAATTGATATGCATTATGTTTGCTGACACCAGGATTATGCCCTCTTCTGCGCAATCTCTCTTTCCGTTACATTCCACTGCTTGTTATTCTCTTTCTTTCTTCCATACTGCTCTCTTCATTTGTTTCTCCATCTCTGCTCACTAGCCTCTCTGAAATTGGTCCCTCAGGCCATTTTGATCTTTCCTGGCCAATTAGTTGGCTGTGATGTGCTTTTCATCCAAAGGTTTGTTTCCAGGAGGCCATGGGTTGACTGGACTGAAAGTACAGCCCCTCCAGTGAAGTGTTCTGTTTCTCTGTGTTTCTCACCCTCTGTTCTTACCCTCTCCACCTGCTGCCAAACACACACACACACACACACACACACACACACACACACACACACAATCTTAAATCCAAAACACAGTGACAGAGTGTCTCACAGCTGAGAAACACTAGCCCTATTAAGACAGTAATTGTTGTACATGGAGATGTGAGGCAATTTCTGCATTGACACATACTAGTCCGCTGTACGATTTGGAACAATGGTTTTCTCTCCCACCACCACAGGAGAACATATCCAGTCGAATTATCTTCATCCCACCAGGGTAATCTGATTTCTTTCCAAATAATCATCTTTGAGTTTACAAGGAGGAATTAGCCCGGGTTTTAGAGTCTCTGTATGAAAACAAAAAACAAGGATGCCAACAGATCATCCGAGACATATCCCTGTGACATGAAGAATGTCCTATGACGTTGAGTGTGTTTGGACCTCAGGGGAAGATATTGTAAATACCCCATTAAAAAAAAGGTTATAAAAATTATAAAAATAGGATTAAATAAAAACATTTGCAAATAGACTAAGCTAACAGGCTAACTGTGGTATGTTAAGCATGTAGCAGACAAAAAAAAAAAAATAGGTCAAAGAAAAACCACAAAGATTAAGAAGCGTGTTATTTCACAATATATAGCTTTGATTATTTGCTATAATATATATTTTTTTTATGCAACAACAAAATGTAAATGTTTGAGGTCATTAAGTTTTTTATTTTCAACTTCGTCAACCCAGGAATAAATTAAAAATATATAGGCTAGATTTAAAATAATTTACAAATAGGTTCAAATAAATAATAATAATAATAATAATAATAATAATAATAATAATAATAAATAGAGAACCATTAGCAGTTCTTTCATAGGAATCATATTAGGGCTTCACAGGTAGGCAAATTGTTTATGACACCATCATTGTTTTGTAAATCCTTTATATTTACAACTGAATTTCACTGCAGAATATGGTTCTCATCCTGCAAGCTGTACGGTATATGGCATGTAGAATAAGAGTGACAACAAATTTAGCTGCAGTATACCCATCTTTGCCTACATGAATACAATTGATGCAACTTCCAAAATGCATGATTTTAATCATGGAGAAGCTATGGGAATGTTCTCTTACAGAGATCACCCGGAGACAGAGTTATCATCTGAATGTTGAGAACTGTTTTTTTTATTTTGGGTTAACAGAATTTTTTCACCACTGTAAATATGATTTACAAATCACAGTGATGCACAGAGGCATAAAGCAATGATTAGTGTCAATCAGTGGCCTTCCTGTCTCAAGCTGGCATGAATAAAAAGCAAAATTGCACATTGTGTGTGAGGATGGAAAACACAAAACAAAAAGGCTGATGTGTTGTGATGGAAAGCCCAGCCGTCAGAGGGGTTTATGCTTTGATGAGGAGGCATCTGTTCTCCTGATGGTGGTTGGGATGCGCTCTGCGCTTGTGTGTGTGTGTTGACAATGACTATAAGCTCAGCATGCCTCTAAGTTCAGCAGTCTAAGCCACACAAATGACCCACAATACGGCAACAGACCCACAGGGGAAATAAAACAGCGAGACAATCGGATTTCAGCACTGAGGCACTTGAGCTAAGGAAATGAGGGGGGAAAAGATCATTTAGGCAGCTTTGCGTTCCTTTTCTCATGTGCCCTGTACTGAACTGATGGCCACTTGAATTAAAGAAAGTCTCTATGTGATAATTAAACGTAATGGCTGAAAAACGATTCTGAGGATGGGGAATATGACCAGAAGAAACAGTCGAGCGACAGAGAAGGACAGCAGTTTGTAAGTGTTTTTGCCTCGTTTTCTCATTAGACTACTGCGTGATCATCGTTGCTAGGGAAACTTTGCTTTAATTACTGTGTGTCTTACCCTGGTAAATACGTGTGAATTGTGGCGTTTGGTTTTTTTGCGTTTGCCTATCGCGGGACTGGACAGTTTCGGTCTTCTAAATAGGGAGGCGTGACAATAGCCAGTAAGCCGGTAAAACGTACTTACAAGGCAAATTTGTAAGTAATTAACAAAATAAACAGTCGAGCGACAGAGAAGGACAGCAGTTTGTAAGTGTTTTTGCCTCGTTTTCTCATTAGACTACTGCGTGATCATCGTTGCTAGGGAAACTTTGCTTTAATTACTGTGTGTCTTACCCCTGGTAAATACGTGTGAATTGTGGCGTTTGGTTTTGCGTTTGCCTATCGCGGGACTGGGACAGTTTCGGTCTTCTAAATAGGGAGGCGTGACAATAGCCAGCCAGTAAGCCGGTAAAAAGTACTTAAAGAGCTGTTCTGTAAGCGCTTGTCAGAAGAAACAGTCGAGCGACAGAGAAGGACAGCAGTTTGTAAGTGTTTTTGCCTCGTTTTCTCATTAGACTACTGCGTGATCATCGTTGCTAGGGAAACTTTGCTTTAATTACTGTGTGTCTTACCCTGGTAAATACGTGTGAATTGTGGCGTTTGGTTTTGCGTTTGCCTATCGCGGGACTGGACAGTTTCGGTCTTCTAAATAGGGAGGCGTGACAATAGCCAGTAAGCCGGTAAAAAGTACTTAAAGAGCTGTTCTGTAAGCAGCATTCATAAGAAACAGTCGAGCGACAGAGAAGGACAGCAGTTTGTAAGTGTTTGCCTCGTTTTCTCATTAGACTACTGCGTGATCATCGTTGCTAGGGAACTACTTTGCTTCAATTACTTTTTCTCTTACCCATCTAAATACTTGACAATTGAATTGTGGCGTTTGGTTTTGCGTTTGCCTATCGCGGGACTGGACAGTTTCGGTCTTCTAAATAGGGAGGCGTGACAATAGCCAGTAAGCCGGTAAAAAGTACTTAAAGAGCTGTTCTGTAAGCGCTTGTCAGAAGAAACAGTCGAGCGACAGAGAAGGACAGCAGTTTGTAAGTGTTTTTGCCTCGTTTTCTCATTAGACTACTGCGTGATCATCGTTGCTAGGGAAACTTTGCTTTAATTACTGTGTGTCTTACCCTGGTAAATACGTGTGAATTGTGGCGTTTGGTTTGCGTTTGCCTATCGCGGGACTGGACAGTTTCGGTCTTCTAAATAGGGAGGCGTGACAATAGCCAGTAAGCCGGTAAAAAGTACTTAAAGAGCTGTTCTGTAAGCGCTTGTCAGAAGAAACAGTCGAGCGACAGAGAAGGACAGCAGTTTGTAAGTGCTTTTTGCCTCGTTTTCTCATTAGACTACTGCGTGATCATCGTTGCTAGGGAAACTTTGCTTTAATTACTGTGTGTCTTACCTGGTAAATACGTGTGAATTGTGGCGTTTGGTTTTGCGTTTGCCTATCGCGGGACTGGACAGTTTCGGTCTTCTAAATAGGGAGGCGTGACAATAGCCAGTAAGCCGGGAAAAAGTACTTAAAGAGCTGTTCTGTAAGGGCTTGTCAGAAGAAACAGTCGAGCGACAGAGAAGGACAGCAGTTTGTAAGTGTTTTTGCCTCATTTTCTCATTAGACTACTGCGTGATCATCGTTGCTAGGGAAACTTTGCTTTAAATTACTGTGTGTCTTACCCTGGTAAATACGTGTGAATTGTGGCGTTTGGTTTTGCGTTTGCCTATCGCGGGACTGGACAGTTTCGGTCTTCTAAATAGGGAGGCGTGACAATAGCCAGTAAGCCGGTAAAAAGTACTTAAAGAGCTGTTCTGTAAGCGCTTGTCAGAATGAAACAGTCGAGCGACAGAGAAGGACAGCAGTTTGTAAGTGTTTTTTTTTGCCTCGTTTTCTCATTAGACTACTGCGTGATCATCGTTGCTAGGGAAACTTTGCTTTAATTACTGTGTGTCTTACCCTGGGAAATACGTGTGAATTGTGGCGTTTGGTTTTTGCGCGTTTGCCTATCGCGGGACTGGACAGTTTCGGTCTTCTAAATAGGAGGCGTGACAATAGCCAGTAAGCCCGGTAAAAAGTACTTAAAGAGAGCTGTTCTGTAAGCGCTTGTCAGAAGAAACAGTCGAGCGACAGAGAAGGACAGCAGTTTGTAAGTGTTTTTTGCCTCGTTTTCTCATTAGGACTACTGCGTGATCATCGTTGCTAGGGAAACTTTGCTTTAATTACTGTGTGTCTTACCCCTGGTAAATACGTGTGAATTGTGGCGTTTTTTGGTTTTGCGTTTGCCTATCGCCGGGGACTGGACAGTTTCGGTCTTCTAAATAGGGAGGCGTGACAATAGCCAGTAAGCCGGTAAAAAGTACTTAAAGAGCTGTTCTGTAAGCGCTTGTCAGAAGAAACAGTCGAGCGACAGAGAAGGACAGCAGTTTGTAAGTGTTTTTGCCTCGTTTGCTCATTAGACTACTGCGTGATCATCGTTGCTAGGTACTTTGGCTTTAATTACTGTGTGGGCTTACCCTTTGCTAAATACGTGTGAATTGGGGCGTTTGGTTTTGCGTTTGCCTATCGCGGGACTGGACAGTTTCGGTCTTCTAAATAGGGAGGCGTGACAATAGCCAGTAAGCCGGTAAAAAGTACTTAAAGAGCTGTTTCTGTAAGCGCTTGTCAGAAGAAACAGTCGAGCGACAGAGAAGGACAGCAGTTTGTAAGTGTTTTTGCCTCGTTTTCTCATTAGACTACTGCGTGATCATCGTTGCTAGGGAAACTTTGCTTTAATTACTGTGTGTCTTACCCTGGTAAATACGTGTGAATTGTGGCGTTTGGTTTTGCGTTTGCCTATCGCGGGACTGGACAGTTTCGGTCTTCTAAATAGGGAGGCGTGACAATAGCCAGTAAGCCGGTAAAAAAGTACTTAAAGAGCTGTTCTGTAAGCGCTTGTCAGAAGAAAACAGTCGAGCGACAGAGAAGGACAGCAGTTTGTAAGTGTTTTTGCCTCGTTTTCTCATTAGACTACTGCGTGATCATCGTCAGTGTGTATCAGTCTCTCCTCTCTTCCTTCTCTGCAAACGTCTTCACTGCTAAAACATCATACTACCACGACAAGATTAACAACTGTTGTGACGCTCGGACACTCTTCAAAACCTTCTCTTCTCTTCTTAATCCGCCTCCACCTCCTCCTCAATCGACTCTTACAGCTGATGACTTTGCAGTTTTCTTCACAAATAAGACAAGAAACATCAGTGACCAATTCTCCACACTGCAGACTGAGGATAACTTCACAACGACTAATGCTCACTCGTTCTCCTCCTTCTCTCCACTCTCAGAGACGGACGTTTCCAAACTTATCCTCTCCAGTCATCCTACTACTTGCCCACTGGATCCGATCCCCACTCACCTCCTTCAAGCGATTTCTTCTTCAGTCATACCTTCACTTACTCACATTATCAACTCCTCTCTTCACTCTGGAACATTTCCCTCAGCATTTAAGCAGGCTCGGGTAAGCCCACTGCTGAAGAAACCATCTCTAAATCCAGCACTTCTAGAAAAAACTACAGACCGGTATCCCTTCTTCCATTCATTGCAAAGACACTCGAACGAGCTGTGTTCAACCAGCTCTCTATGTTTCTTGTACAGAACAACCTCCTGGACCGCAACCAATCTGGCTTCAAAAGTGGCCACTCAACTGAGACTGCCCTGCTCTCGGTTACTGAAGCCCTGCGACTGGCAAGAGCAGCTTCAAAATCCTCAGTGCTCATTTTGCTGGACCTGTCTGCTGCTTTTGACACTGTTAATCACCAGATTCTCCTATCCACCCTCAGAAAGATGGGCATCTCTGGAACTGCACTCCAGTGGCTTAACTCCTACCTGCCTGATAGATCCTTCATGGTGTCTTGGAGGGGTGAAGTTTCTAAGTCACAACAACTTGCTACTGGGGTTCCTCAAGGCTCAGTACTTGGACCGCTTCTCTTCTCCATCTACATGACGTCATTAGGATCTGTCATTCAGAAGCATGGCTTTTCCTATCACTGCTATGCTGATGACACTCAACTCTACTTCTCATTCCAACCAGATGACCCGACGTAGTCGCTCGCATTTCAGCCTGTCTGAGTGACATTTCTAGCTGGATGAATGACCATCACCTTCAGCTCAACCTTACTAAGACTGATTTCTGCTGGTGGTTCCAGCTAACCCATCGTTTCATCACAACACTTCTCTATACAGCTGGGTTCGTCAACCATAACTCCTTCCAGGACAGCCAGAAACCAAGGAGTTGTGATGGATCATCAGTTAAGCTTCACAGACCATATTGCTACAACGACCCGGTCCTGTAGATTTGCCTTATTCAACATTAGGAAGATTAGACCCTTCCTGTCAGAGCAATCCACCCAACTTCTTGTCCAAGCTCTTGTTCTCTCCAGACTGGACTATTGCAATGCTCTCCTGGCGGGCCTTCCTGCATGTACTATCAAGCCTCTACAACTGATCCAGAATGCAGCAGCGAGGGTTGTCTTCAATGAGCCGAAACAGCCCATGTTACTCCTCTCCTCATCAGGTTACACTGGCTACCAGTAGCCGCTCGCATCAAATTCAAGGTACTGATGCTTGCCTACAAAACGACCACTGGCACGGCGCCAACTTACCTAAACTCACTAGTTCAATCTTATGCACCCTCCAGAAGTTTGCGCTCTGCAAGTGAACGACGCCTTGTGTTGCCATCCCAAAGAGGTTCAAAATCACTCTCACGGACTTTTTCCTGGACTGCTCCCAGCTGGTGGAATGACCTTCCGATCTCAATTCGAACAGCTGAGTCTTTACTCATTTTCAAAAAACATCTAAAGACTCATCTTTTTCGCCTGCACTTAACTAACTAATATTAGTACTTACCTTTTTTTTTCTTTTTCTCTTCTATCATATGCCAAAAAAAAAAAAAAAAAAAAAAAAAAAAAAAAAAAAAAAAAAAAAAAAAAAACCCTGGCTACATGTTCTGTACTAGACTAACTGAGACTTGTCATAGCACTTGTATACCGTTGTTGTTTTTCTCGTTGATATGATTGTTTCTACTGTTCTCATTTGTAAGTCGCTTTGGATAAAAGCGTCTGCTAAATGATTAAATGTAAATGTAATATGGAGCACTGAGAGATGATGTGGTTAGCACCTTCATGCCTCATGAAAAAGATAAACCAAAGGATATATACCCTTAGTACTCAACCTATGACTGGCGAGCCTTGTGACTCTCTATATTGATTCTTGTGGCTAAAAGTCACACTTCATGACTTGTGATTTATTTTTATATACAAATCTTCTAAAAGACTACAATAGCTTTGAGTGAGAAACATACAGAAACTAAGAACATTATTCACTAATACTTGATGAGATTAATAGCAATGTCTAATATGTGAAAAATAATTATTCAGTTTTATTAACTGGATCAAATTACAATTAAAAACTGCTAGCTATTTGAATATATGTTATAATGCATTTTATTCCTGTAATGGCAAAACTGAATTTTAAGTAGCCATTTCTTCAGTCTTCAGTGTCACATGATCTTCCAGAAATCATTCTAATATGCTGATTTGCTGCTCTAGAAACATTTTATTTTTTATTATCAGTGTTGAAAACAATTGTGCTGCTTAAAGGGATAGTTCATGCAAAAAAATGAAAATTACTCCATGATTTACTCACCCTCAAGACATGTATATGTCTTTCTTCTTTCAGACGAATTCAATCAGAGTTATATAAAAAAAGTGTCCTGGATCCCCCGAGCTTTATAATGGCAGTGAATGGGTGTTGAGATTTTGAAGCAAAATAAACTGTGTCCATCCATCATAAAAAGTACTACACAAAGCTCTGGGGGGTTAATAAAGGCCTTCTGAAGTGAACTGTTGTACGCGTGTACACAAGCGAGTGACATAGGCATGACGTAGGTCGTAGGCAAACGGGGTGACAAACGTGGAAGCGCAGAGGACAGAGCAAAACAAAACACTGGTCAAAACGAGGATTTGTAAAGAAAAATGTCAGAGGATTTCAATATAACCCAAGAGGAGACTAGTTTTCCTTCACTGTAAACAAAACTTGGTTCTCAAGAGACTAGCATATATATTCACTACACCTATATCATCCACTGGAACTCCACTCTCTCATGAACGCACGTACGACAGTTAAGCAGTGGAAAGCATATAAAGTGTTAAATTAGTCTTAATCAACTCACTTTTTTTTTTTTTTTTTTACATAAACCATGAGAAACCATTAAACGTTTCATTTTCCCCCTTCATTCATGTGCTTGGTTCACTCATACTCGTATCAGCAGCTCATCAGTCCAAGTTTGTACTGTTTTCTCAGTTCAGTCTACTCAATTTACATTTAAAGAATTCTGCAATACAGTCTAAAATTCTTAGCAACAGATGGAAGGATTGAAGCATAAATCTCTGAGCAGAATGAAATGCAGTCTTGAATATGATGTTTCAGAAAATCAGTTCTCTTCCTAAATATTTCCCCATCAAACTGACACGGCTGCAATTCCAAATGGTTCAAGCTAAAATCATGTGGTGCACTGACTGGAAGCAGATAGCCTGACTAGCACAGTTTTTTTTTTTTTTTAATCCTGTCTAGTATCTTATCTGGTCACCACCTGCAGTCCAGCACCTACTGCTTCCTTGAGATGCCCTCTGAAAAAAATAAAATAATTCATAATGGTTCATCACTATCCTAAGGTTTAAAAGCATAAGGAAAATTCTCACCAGAATGTTTGTGTGTGTGTGGGGGAGGTGTTTGAGAGTTACAGTGAGGGTGAGTAGCCGTCATGTTTAGAGGGGCACTCTTGGCTCTTATTTCATGAGTTATTTCATGCATACGTGAACATCTGATTAATTAGAATTACTACTAAGACTATATCTATACTAGCACAACGACACTGAAGATATTCAAGGATGTGTAAAAATTACAACAAGAGTGTATAATCTCATTTAGAGTAACAAAAAAGCATCAAACAGAAATTTACACAACTAAATACAAAAAAATATATTTATAAAAGTTGAAATGAACAGCAGCACATATTAAATAAATACTGAGCTATAAAAGTAGAATTTATTTACATGAATGTTATTAAAGAACCACTTAACTACAATAAATAAAGACTTTCTAAGCCTGCATAAGAGAGAGAGAATAGAATAAAACAAACTGATTCACTACACTACGACTTTCCAAGGCTAGGTCAGAATCAGAATCAGAAAGAGCTTCATTTACACAGACACACAAGGAATTCATGGACAAGGACAGAGTAAAAATGAACCAATTCACTAGGTTATTAGGGATATAATGGTACATAGAAGCCACCGTTCACTGCACTTGTTTTGGGTTGGTACATAGATTGTCTGCTCTTTCCTATTGTGACATTTAGCGTTGCATTACTTCATGCCCCCTTCTGGCCCTTGACTGACTGTCTTCGTCCTCTGATTGCATTAACCATACCATGATGGTTCGAGATGAATACATGTACAGTTACACCCCTATTGGTCGCTATACACTCAATTTGCAAAAAGTAGCTTGTTACTGGAATACTAACACAGTTTAGAAAAATGTAGCTCAGGTAGTAGCGTCGTTACTTTTAGCGATTTATTCTGCAATACTGACACTGATCTGTTAACATATGTGGGAGGCAGTGGAGGAGTCACAGCAAGGAATCATTCTCTCAGTGAGGTGCAGGTGGAAAGTATGCGAAGTCAGTTCTGAGAATCTCAGCCTCACCTCTCCTCTAGTGGATACACGCTGTCAGTCTCCCATTCCTATACAGGCTGGAAGCCCTCAAGGCGGCCCGAGGCAGGTGCTAAAGCGATATGTAAGTGTATTTGTGAAGGAGTGAGTGTGTGTGCGTCAGAGACAGAAAGACTTGACTTGTCTGTTCTGATTTGGCTGGCTGTCAAAAAGCAAAATATTTAGCTCTTTTTTTTCTTTCAACGGATGAATATTAAATCTAGTGTTGACTCGCTGGAAGTGGTTTTCCCTGCAGATTTCACACCTCCTCTGCCCCTTACAACAGAGAAACGAAACATCCAGCCTATTAAAATTTTTGGCAAAGAGGAAAACAGCTACAAACGAGTCATTTGGAAACATCTGTGGCCACAATCATTACCTCCCCTCTTCCTCCACACCTCCGATACACTAACAAACATTAGTGCAACGCTTTCACTCATCTGAATTACCATGGTAACAGAGCCCACTGCGAAAACTGACAAACAACAGCGAGCTGGTTGAAGATCTGTCTTGATATTTCATAACAACCACAGAGTGAGCCAAGTGTGTGTGAGTCAGAGATGGACCTGATGATGGAAGCATCTGTCATAACTCTTGTAATCTGTGACGGGAACAGTATGTGCTTTTATTCAAAGATGTAAAAAGAACACTCTAAAAACGGCTGGGTTATTTTTTAACCCAAAATGCTGGGCTGAGTCTGTTGGGTCATTTTGTTGGGTTATTTTATTACTTTTTAAACACTTTTGGGTAGTTTCAATTTACCAGGTGTTGAGTTAAACCTGCTGGGTTGCAACGCTGGGTTATTTAACGCGCCTTGAAGATGTTTAAATCGCTTCCCAACTGTCATTTTGGAAGAACAACGGGGCAAAGCCACTGGTTTCAACTGTTTTAAGGTAAGTTTATTTAATGTTTTCATTAATAATTATTTTAAACTGGCAGAATTATAACTTTATTTGCGGAAACAATACTGTTAAACTTATACAGGCCAACATTAGTTATATTAAATGACGAACAGTTTACCTCAAACGGCCATTCTACGTTACGTGTACTCGCATAATCGTGTTAAGGTATCTAAGACGACAGATTAATAGAGTTTTATTAAGTATCAGCCAGCGACGGAAGGCTGAAATATGTGAATATCCGTGAAAATAGAGGAAAGAGTCGTTTTCTGACACTGAAAAGCGAATTTAACATTTAAGTGAGTCAAAAATAAGTGAATACGACTTTCTGCTCTAATATTAACGCCTGCAGTTGTCCATATCGACATGTAAATCATACAAATTACGTACAATGTCGCTGGACCGCAGGTCTAAAAGAACCGACGATCCGGTTCAAATAAACCGGTTCATCAGTTCTCGGACAAAGTGATTCCCGGAAAGGAATCGACGTCTCAGGGCCTCGATACATTTCAAAGTGCGCGCACGCACAGCGAGTGCCGTAGGCTGCGTTAGTGAGGTGATTTTTGATGCCTGTGTGGTTTATAAAGTCTTTTTACATACGTAAATAAAGGTTTTTGGGTAAGTCATAATTCAAAATGGTTTTTTTTTTTTTTTTGTCAGAAGAGCACATGGATACATTTGTGAGAGAAAAAACTCGTCGAATGCAGTCTTATCGAGACGTGTAACGGTAAGTTCATGTTTATTATACATTTTACATACATAATTGTTTGTCTGTGATAATCAACTAACACTTGCGTAAATTAAACGCACATATAATTTTGTTTCGTGCTAGTTAAAGCTGCACTTTGTAACTTTGTTGTCAGAATGTACATAATTTTATGAGAAAATACATCATATACCCATTTTTCCAGATCGTGTTTTTGACTTGTCCCAAATCACTTTGGTACACCTATAAGTGTTTATATATGGACTATTTTAAAGCTGCAGAGTAACCCAGTACCTGCGTGACCTGTCATAGAAATTTCTTTGTGACTATGCAGTGTGATCTCACATATCTGTGTGCCAGTGACTGTGATTGTGTGTTTCGATATAGCCAGCATATTAATATAAAACTGAGATTATACTGACTGTAACATCCTATTGGTTACACAGTTTGAAAGCACACCTTTCAGCCAATCACTATAGCATATTCAGCTTCTGTAGACCTACTCATAGGTGGATTTAACTCATAATCATGATGAACTTCACACAGTTTATTGAACTGAATCACTGCTATTAAAAATCTGTATTTTGTTTACTTTATTTTATAGGTTGGAACAAACGTGGAATTCCTTAACCGAGCAGTCCACAAAACCCCATCCATTTGTCATGGCAATTTGAAAATGCCAGCAGATCAATCAGACATTGATCATAATCAATGGACAGGTAAGGACACTTCTGGACAATTTTCAAAAGGAATTGCAAATTGTATATTTAATTGCATTTTTCCACATCTGGACGCATAAATTGTGACAAAGACCAAACGCAATTGAAAAGCATTTGAATTTCAGATGCCTTACACGCAAACCTGTCAATCTGTGTCAGGGGTGGGACTATACTATGGGACATGATTGTATTGGGAGATATTTTGTAGTTTTTACCCCAAATCTCACTGTTTGCACTCTGATGCACGTCAGCAAAACAACCTTGCAGTTCTACTCTTATTTGCCTATTTACATCTTACCCTATATTGTATTCCTCAGGTGAAAAGCACTTGGTTAATGGTGAATATTGACCAATAGTACCATTGTGGCTCCCACCGTTAGCAGGGGATAGTAGCTGCATTTGGGGTTAAAATGACTAAAAAGATTATTTATTGTGTAAGGTGCCAAGAATATAGGGAGACCCGGGTTGCACTGTCTGTTCTTTAACACACATCTCTCGGAGTAGCAGCAGCTGCCTTTAGTAGTGCCTTTACCTCCATTGTCCAAAGCATTTGGCACAATTGTCTTTGAGTGACGTCACCTCCCAATACAAACACACCCCATAGTATGGTCCCACCCCTGACACAGATTGACAGGTTTCCATGTGAGGCATTGGAAATTCAGATGCTAAAATAATTGCGATTCCATTTCAGTTTTGGCATGTTACATGTGCGACACAGTGAAAAAGCAGACGTGGTAATTAATAACACCCGATGTACTTGTTCTTATGATGCATCTAAGCTAACATTAGTCTGTTTCATTTTTATTCCGAGGTCACCGTAGCCACCCGGATCCAGTCTGTATCCAGATCAGATGGTGGATCAGCACCTAGAGTTGACCTCTACAGCCCTGAAAGACAGTGGATACCAGGACAACTAGATGAGCCCCAGAGACAGATCCCCAGTAAAGACCTTGTCTCCTAGACGGACATCGGCACAAGACATCGGGAACCAGATGAGTCCCCTGCACAATCTGACTTTGCTGCAGCCTGGAATTGAACTGCTGGTTTCGTCTGGTCAGAGGAGAACTTGCCCCCCAACTGAGCCTGATTTCTCCCAAGGTTTTTTCTCAATTCTATCACCGATGGAGTTTTGGTTCCTTTCCGCTGTTGCCTCTGGCTTGCTTAGTGGGGACACTACTTGATTGCACAGCTGGACGATAAATCACTGAATCAATGATGAACTGACTTTAACTGAAAATTGAGTATTTACTGTTGTCCTTTTGCATTATTACACACTATTTTCCTATTTAATACTGTAAACCTGCTTTGACACTGTATTTTTTAAATATAACAGGCTCATTACTCATCATACATGGAAAATACAGTTGCAAGTGGACTTTGCTTTTCCATTTGAAATTTGGCAGTCACTGTGCATTAGTGAAAACGCAAACAGTAATGCAAGATTTGCAATTGTGTTTTGATTATGTCACAATTTGTCACATGTGGAAAACGCAATTGAAAATATAATTTGCAATTCCTTTTGAAAATTGTCCTTCCATAGACAGGCTCTATAGCAGAGTTCACTGCTCTCAGCTGTAGATCTTTGCTTCAAAGCTTTCTAAGTGTTTGACAATAGTTCACCCAAAAATGAAAATTCTGTCAGTAATTATTCACCCGGGTCTGAAAGCTCCTGGATTTCATCGAAAATATCTTAACTTGTGTTCTGTAGATGAACAAAGGTCTTACGGGTTTGTAACGACATGAGGGTGAGTAATAAATGAAAGTATTTTCATTTTTAGGTGAACTATACCTTTACTACCCTAAACAGTGTACATCTACCTAGGAGTCTTTATATACCTGATATAAATTTTAGGACATCTTTAAATGATTTTGCATTCTCTGTCTTTTTAAATTTTAAGTGTCAATGTCATTTCACTGTGTATTTAAATAGTTAAACATGTCAAAATATAATAATTAAACAGCTAGACAAAGGTCATTCAGAACTAATTTTCTTATTTATTGCAACTGTATTTCTGTGATTTTTCGCATTTGTTGAAAACGAAAAAAGAAAATTGCATGTTGTTTGTCATTGGTACAAATTTTGACACATTTGTGAATGTCAGATTGCATTAAAAATAACTTTTTAACAGTCTAAATAACCTGTATTCTTCATTATTTATTAATCCATGATTGTCTTGTTAAGCATAGGGGAAATTATGAGAATAACCCAGCAAGAATAACCCAGAACCACAAAAATGCAAACACACAAATGGTAAAAATGGCTATATCTTGGGTTTTCTCAACAACCCAGCCTGCTGGGTTAAAATGTGTAAACCAGCATGCTGGGTTACTTTAACCCAGCACGTGTTCTGTCCAATATTTACCCAGCGCTGGGTTGCCAATTGGGTTATTTTTAACCCAGCCATTTTTAGAGTGAAATGATAGAAATGATATGTAATGTAAGGGAACTGCGTTGCAAAATTTAAAATCTATTAAAATTCAAAGTATATAGCCAAAAAGTCTACCCTTTTTTTAAACTCTGGTCTAAAAAGAATTCTATCACGGGTAAGATTTTTTTTGGCAGTTTTAAATACAATGTGATTAGCTAAGTATATAAAAAAAGGATTTTTTTTCCTCCCATTTAATGACTACACAACAACAGCAATAGTAATAATAATAATAATAACAAAAACTGTTTTTATTTTATTATTATTTAAACTATATCAAATTTGCAGTAATACTGCAAAATAAAAAAAACAAGTATTTAATATTAATAATAATTTTACAGAACAACTGTAAAATTACAATACTTATGGCGATCTTAATTTTTTGCTTTTCAAACATTAAACTTTTGGAAGACCTTACAGCTTCTCTTTAGCTGAAAACCAATTTATAAACAATTCTCATTACAAATTTGGGAAAATGGTTGACGTGTATTGCATTTTCAAATGCACCTTATGAGCAACCCAAACTCTCAGAGCTTGCAGAGATGGTTCATACAGAGCAGCATGTACTGCTAACTTTTTACTGTTAACATTTACTGAGCCACTCCGAGACACTGGAAACACCAGATCATGAGCTGCTTGCGTGTAAATGAACACAGTGCCATGTTTCATCAGCCAGCTGGTTAGTATCACAGTATCACTTGGCGATTAGGAGTTGTTTTTGGTACATTTGGACCCTGACTGAGCTGCTAAGTGTGTTCCACACACAGCCACTTGATGAAGGTTTTTTTTTTTTTTAAGTATAAGTGAAAAGTATATGCAATGACATTAGTTCCTAATACTCCTGTCTGTATTCCAGTCATTCTGTACTGAAGTCACTAAACAGGTGAAGGATTCATAGCAGCACAGGGTAAAATCTATATGGGCGACCTGACTTAGCCCCTGTGGACAGAACGAAGTGGATGAAGGTGAAGGATGGAGCACAACACATAGGGCCAGACGGGAATTCTAATGCAATGAATCTCTGAGGGCTTTTGTTCATGCCATAAACAACATCTGCTCTTTTCTTTGCACCCACAGCACGTATAAAAGTATCTCTAAGCTGACTTACTGTGCAACTGCTTCACAGGAATCTTTAGATACATAACAAAATTGAATGGAAACATCTCCCCATTAAGTGCATTTGATTTTTTCTGTTCTGAAAGCACTATGGTTATGGATACTCTAAAATTGCACAAGTATATAAAAATGTAGTGGCTGTTACCTGAAAGAAGAAAGAATAAAAGCAGAGGCACCGTTACTGCCTCGCTTTGTCTCCATTTCCATCCCAACTCCTGTTTTCGTCTGTGTCTTATTGTGGCGAATCATTTCTTTACCCCAAAGTACAGGAAACCTTTGACTTTCTGGCCCCCTGATGAATGAAATCTCCTTGTCAGGCTCGTCTGGTCATGTTAATTGGTCTCAATAGGCCAGGGGACAAGATAAATGGAGAAACGCTATTAAGACTTCACTTCCTGTTGGCATACAGACCAATCTAGATGGTACAGACGCACTTACTCATTTCTGCCCACTGCCGAGCAATTTGCCTTTTTTTTTTTTTAACCTCCACAGCTGTCTGAAAGAGCACTAGGCTTTAAGAAATTGAGGATTATTGAGAGGATACTTCAGAAAAAGACAATTGTAGTAACCCTATGGATTAGTCATGTTTTTCCTTTTCCTTTTTTTCTGCAAAGAGACATTTTGTGCCAAGTTTAATTGCTCAGGAAAGTGGTCCTAATGTAATGCTATTGTTGCACTGAATTTGCTGTTTCTTGACTGTTCAGGCATGACTTCAGATGCAAGGCATTCAAAAAGCCCATTCATTTCTTTGTGCTGCTTTTGCTTTGAACTCCTCTGAATATTTCAATGTGTTGTTAAATAAAGCACAGAGAGTATAAAAAAAGACACATTTTTGTTTCTCAAGTGAAAATATGGAAGCAATCAAGCAAAGATGCTCTTAGCACTGGAAAAATAACATTGTCTAAAATCTCATCATTAATCTAAGACTTAACTCACAACAGAAACTGACTCTCCTTTATTAAATATGACTTACGGCTGGATTAGAAATATACTTATATATGCATGTGTACTTTCGTGAAACTCAGTTGGCTCTGAAAATGTATGATAAATGTCCTACATTAGAGACAATTCATTCAAATTACGGCTTGCTCTATTGTTTGGATTGTTACCCTCACATATTTCACGTTAAAGAAGAAGTTTACCCAAGAATGACAATTCTTTCATTATTTACTCAATATTATTTCCAAATACGTATTCTGGTATTTGTTCTGAGAAAACACAAAAAGGAAAACATTCTGACCATTTTCTATACAGTAGCAATAAATGGTAAACAAAACAGTCATAAATGCACCATTTTAAAAAGCCCATCTGACTCATGCACTATATTTCAAGTCTTCCAAAGCCATACCAAGAAATTTAAGTAATTATTCACCTGCAAATCAGTTTGCAGCTCTCAAATCAAATATGGTGCAGCTTTTAAGTCATAATGCTGGTTCTTGAGACCAAATGACAATTGGTGTTACTGACATCCAATCTGCATCATATTTGATTTAAGAGCCCAAATCATTCATGTACTGCGTTGCATGAATGATTTTGATTTGAGACTAAACTATGATTTAAATTTCAGTCTGTTCTTCACAATAACATCATATGACTTCAGAAGACTTGAAATGCATGATAATTTTTTTTTTTGGAGCTTGATACTAGTCAGTATTATAGTATAGGTTATGTAATCACAGTATGAAAAAGCTGTGCAAAGTACTGTATGTGTTTCATGGACTAAACAGCAGCAGAGTTTGTAATGACAGAATTTTTATTTTTGGGTGAACAATTTCTTTTAAAAAAAAACATTTTTTTTAATTAAATGGGACTGAAGCCTCTAAGCTGTTGCAAGCCCAAGAGCTGGGTTTACAGAGTGAGACTCCTGTAGCACTGACAGCACTTACTGAGAGAAAGAAGAATGGTCACTTATCTGCAGAAACCTGTGCACAGGCAAACCTAGCAGGCTTAGGAGATAGAGCCCAGCCTCAGCTGTGTAATTGCCTAATCCATTTCTCCTCAGGAAACTCTGGTCTAAAGAGTTCTGCTGAAGCACAAGGTAACATCATCTTGACCCATTTCTGCCTCTTTCAGCTGCTAGTTCAGGTTTGGTGATGGGAAGCTGAATGGCGCTCCACCCAGTGCATCTGTTAGGAAGCTGGCTCCTCCTACAGCAGGAGGTCCAGACTGTGGAGAAGACATTTTGAGGTCATACAGTGACAGTAGGGTATGCTGACAAACGACCACCCCTGGTGAAAGTCCTTTAGTTTAGAAGGGAACATCACAAACGAGATAGAGAGAATGCTTCTTTTATGATACCACATAGAGAGGTCTTATCAAGAGGTCTTAACCACAAAAGTAAGAAAGAATGGGTGTGATTCAATCTCATCAACACTATCTACAGTATCAATTCCAAGCTCCTTTGCTCAGATTATATGTATGGTGGCTTGTTTTTATCAAAAGGGCTGGGCAGCATGTAATCCCATTAAAACAAAGCCTGGCACAAAATGAACAGGTTAAAATTATCTGAAAGGAGGTAATTTGTCAATGTAGTACCTGAACCTCAGAGGTGACCCTCGTCTCATTCTCATTGCTAATCCAATCAATAGACCTCTTAGTGGAGATACAACTACTCTGAATTTATAGAAACATTTTGGAAGGTGAAACTTCACGTGCATGGACTGTAAATGATGAAGTGTTTAACCTGTGAATATTAACCTAAAGACCAGCAAGGAATAATATATAATGCTACTGTAATCTGGGCCAAGGCCATGATCTAAAGTGTTCTGTCAGTAAGAGATATATTATCCCAAGTCATTTATGTTGAAGTAACTTTAATTAGCTTAAGTAGGGTATTCTGTTGCCATTCGTTCAGAGAGTGACGCCAACAAAGGACCTATAAAATAGCACATGACAAGACATCATAGTCACAATTAGTTCCTAGCCTATCACTGACTGCTTCAACAATAAATGTATTTAACAAGGGGATATTTCATCAGCCAGTACTGCAAATGTCCCAATAAACACTGCCTATATAAGCATATGACTGGATAACAGATCAAAACTAACAAAAACAAAGCAAAATGGTTGCATCAATAAAACTGTTAATTCTGTCATCATTTAAAATTATAAAAGCAACAGCTTTTAACCATCAAATGACAATAAAGCACCATAAGAGCGTAATAAAAGTAGTTCAGATTAGACAAAGTGTTCTAAAGTCGTATAAGAGCTTTATGTAATGTTACTTTTGTGGTTGATTCATGAATGAATCATTCTGATCAGTTCAATGAATCAGTTAATCCATTTTATATAACCACTCTGAATTATTTATGCACTAATCAGAATGATCTGGTTCTCAATTTCAACTCACTGACTCAATGATCCAGCAACCACAGTTAAATTCTCACTGGAGAGGAAGTTTGTGAACAATGGTTTGAATATTTCTAATCACATAAACTTATTGTGTGGGTTCAAAACAACATAGTGTCCAACAAACCACTTTTGTGATGCTTTTGCATAATTTTTGAGCTAGAAATCTTCATTTCTATTTGTTGCATGAAAAAGAAAAAGAGACATGATACCAAAACCTTGACACAGAGCTGCCAAAACACTAGTCTTTAATTTTCAGTCTCAGTGTGACTGAATGTTCTCCTTCCTCATGCTTCTTCAGATAATGCCTCAGCTCAATGTTATTAATGCTCAATTTCACCCAATTATAAAGCTCCTCAGCACTGGAAGGTGGCCAGTGAGGGAAATATGGATGAGAGGAGAGAGTAAGTGACACAGCCCTGTGTGCGGTCATTTAATGTGTGGAGGATGGGCATCTGAGAAGCTGTGATTACTCCCCAACACTTGCAAACAGACACGCCAACATGTGTGCAACACACACAGCTACACACAGCTAAACATATTTTATATTGTTTATCATCAAGCACTGTCCGATTTGTAACACATTAATCCCTCCCTTGGAGCCCCCGCTACTTCAAAACATCCCACTGACAAGTACAAAATATTTTCTGAGGCAGCCAAAGGCCCTTATAATAATGAGAAAGCATAATGAATGCCTGCTTGTATAGAACCCCCCACCCCACCCCAAAATTCCCAGTAAGTCATGCTTCACAAACCTTGCCACTTCATGTATGATGCCAGAATTGTATTGATTTTTTATGTTAGGGCAGTGTTCAAATATAGGCCTCTGTTAAATCACAAAATTACAAAGGTTGATATCTTGGTACTGCCAAATGTATCCAGCCTCTTCAAGTAAGAGGTTAAAAAGGACGAGGAACCTCTAATGATCTTATTTTAAATCCAAGTATATTTAGATAAATGTCATATCATGGCAAAAAAAAAAACAAGCTGAGAGCCTTTATACAAAACAGACACACTTTATCATTCACCCAGAATATTGAAACAATGCTATGGAAGCTGGAGGGGACAAATCAATACTCTCTCTCTGAGGAATGGCCTGTGAGCGGCCGAGGGAAAATTCCAGAGCAGCGATATGACCAGCCGAGTCTAAGCACCTGAGGCCCTGTAAACTGAATTCATTTGTCTTTACCAGCACAGCCACACACACATACACTGACATTGGATGGTCAGTTCACTGCTCACCTCCACTGAGCCCACAATCTGCCAGCTGTGCAGAACCCCTGCACCGGGAATCAGTCTCAATTCCCCACACAGCCTCAACACGGCCCGAGATCTCATTTTGCACATTCTCATGTTCTGACCTTTTTTTTTTTTTTAATAAGCATGTCAGTTCCTGGAGTCCTTGAATGTGTCAGCTTGTTGCTTTTTAATTATCCTAATGATTAAAACAAAAAGCATTTAAAAAATGTGTTTCCCTTGAAAGGTTTCTAAAAAACAATAATTTATGCAGTCAACATGTGACTAGGAAATTCATTAATAAACAGAAAAATTAAATATAGTTATAAACAAAAATAATACTGCAAAATACTGCAATAAATGGCACAAAGACCACAATAATATATATATATATATATATATATATATATATATATATATATATATATATATATATATATATATAAACATATTAAAATAACATTAAAATGTATACAAAACCACAAATACTCAACAAATAAAGTGTCATCAATGCACTCAGGTAGAACTGCAGCATACAGTACAGGCACACACAATATTTACATTATACCATTGAGCATGATTTATTTCAAAGAATATCATGATACCATGATATTTGAATAAATATAGCCACTAAGTTAAGACTGTGTCTTAAGAACTAGTTTGACCAGCACTTAGCCAATGGGTAATCAGTCTTACTTTTCGGATTCAAATTAGACCAATCTACCTTTTTGTAACCTATAATTTAAAAAGTTATGACCACTGTCGGAAAAAATAAATAAAATATTAAATAAAATAAAATAAAATAAAATAACAGGCCTGACTTTTCAAGACTTGTCTAAACAGTTCATGCAACTGGCCACTAGTGATTTATGATGTAGCGTTTTCATAAAATGTCTTTACCTGTCCAGAGACGTTCACAAGCTGCACGTGCAGGTGTTGAATTTAATAAAGATCTTCTTCATGGCTGACAACGACAGGAGACATTGCTGGTTTGGTTTCAAGAGACTGTATCCAGTTTATCCAGCGAAGGTTTCTTTTCTTTTCTATCTGACTTCTAAAGTATTCCGTTACTGTACGAAGTGAGAAACTATGCTACTCCAAACAATTCAGTGTGTGAATCAAATTTCAGACTGAATCACAAATCGAATCAGGTCCTTTTTGCAAAGCCATTTGAACAGTTCATCGAAACTAACAAGCTCTAAAGAGTGATTCATTCACCAATCCGTTATCGCCAGTTCTGACTGAGATTCGCCGGTTCTGCTGAACAGTCGATGGGAAAGTACCGGAAATAGCGTAATTTGTACACCTAAGATGTGTAAAACACAGCACCTGCAGTACTGGTAAATTCATTAACCTTAACTGCTGGTATACATAGGCCTATATATAATTGATTCTATGGAAAATATAAGCCATTTGCAAAATATACAAAGCAAAGCAAAGCAGCTGTTCTTAATTCATATAATTCATTAAGCTACTGGTGTACGTTGATAAAATAAATTATGTCAGCAAAAACAGTGTAAACACATTCATCCACAGCAATGCACATTAGTGAGCATCATAATCATGTGTGCAGTAGAAATGTGAATATATATAAACACGGTTTGTTCCCTTTCATTTTTTTTTTTATTTTAAAACAATCGTGACAAGACATGATAAAAGTTTCAAATCTTTACAATAAACTATAAAAAATTTCCTCTTTTTCCCCATTCTTCAATCTTTAGTTAGTGGTCTCCTTGACTGTTTTTGCAGACATGAGCAAAAAACAAAAACATTTGCCAACAAATCTCTTTTTCTCTCTTCTCTGCCTCTATCTGTCTCTCTCTCCACCCCAAAATAAACGAGCAGTATACGCTGATGCTCCAGATAGTAGTTTGTGTCTGAACCTGATAAGGTGCCTTGAGAGTGTATGTTTTCCATGTACAGGTGTATGGTCTTCCCTGTTTTTCCTTTCCCCATCCCTCCTCTTTATCTCTGTCTCTGCTCACAGGCTGCATGGGCCAGATAAACTCAAATCTGGGAGGAACATGAGAATGTGTGTCCAGTTCTGCAGAAAGACCTTACATACAAAATATGCACCATTTACCGTCTGTTCCACTGGTTTCAAAAAGTAACTATTTGATAAGATCAGCTCCACACTTGCTTTGGAAACCGTGTTACACACAATTAAATAAATGTAATGTAAATGTATTTATGATTAAAGGTATATTCTGATTTCAGTACAAGTTAAGCTCAGTCGGCAACACTTATAGTGTTGATCACCATAAACTGACTTCCTCTTTTAACCTCTCATTTTCTTATAATAAAAATAATAAAACAAAAAATGCAAACAAGTAAGGCACATACAATGGAAGTCAATGAAGACAATCCATAAACATTAAAATACTCTCTGTTTTAATAGTAGTCACAATATGCATTACATTATTTTAGTGTGACAAAAAATAAAATACATTTTACAAATTTGTTGCATGACAACATTAACCATAAAAATGACAAGAACAAATTTACAGCTTTACAAATAATACCCCAGTATTAACACAGGCATTAATTTAAATGCTTTTATTTATTTATAGGCTTCACATTTCTCATTTTAAATTCTCAAAAAATTGTCCCATTTACTGTCAATTAAGTGGCTCACTATAACTTTTGTTTTTCGTTGGCAATTATTATTGTAGTAATTAATACTATGCCACAAATGCTGTTGAATGATCTTGTAATGAACCTGAAGCATTTCTTTACGATAAAAAAATTATTTAAGTGAAAAAATTTGCACTGCCCATGCTGCTGAACAGTTTTGCATGGAAAAATCATGTTTTGATTTGAATGTTTTAACAGCTTGGGCTCTGCTGTGCCTGTCAAATATCAACTGTCCATGTAAGTGCACATAACACCATTTGTCCAGATCTTTCTAACCTTGAGCTTGACAACATACCAATGAACAGAAAATACACCTACATACCGGGCATAACAAGTGTCCAACTGCCACTTAATGTCAGTTTGTGAACATTCACAAGACAGAAAGTAAAGGCAGAGTAAAATAGAAGACATTTCTGCTAAAGTATGGTGTGTAAAGTATGTGTGTTATATAACACACTTGGCACTTTTTACATCCTTCATTTGAAAAGATTTCACAAAATAAAGCCCTCGTATCACCTCTGAAACTCCAGGGGCTTTTATTTATTCATCTTCATGCACTTTTGTTGAGTGCACTTGCAGCTTATGTACATATCATTGTGTCACCATTTCATAATAATGTCTTTACAAGAGATATATCGAGTCAAATGACAATGAAACAATGACGGCCTGGTTTTGGGTATGTGTGTGTGTGTGTGTGTGTGGTCGCAGGCTGCACTCACTGATGTGGGAAACATTGTTCCAAAGCTTCGCTCCAGTGATCCCAGCAGTGGTATGTCATGTGAACCCAGCGTCAAAGAGCAGAAAATCAAGGGAAAGAGAGAAGAGAGAACTGGAGAGGATTGTCCATTGATGTGTGGGCATGTCTTAAATCTCTTAAACGCTGTCAGGCTTTTATTGTTTCTAAACCTCATGAGTAAATACCACTGGCCTTTTTCTATTTCCATCGTAACCTTGACTGCTGTCAGGTCAGCACATCATAATTCTCTTAGTGGACACAGCCTCACAGCAGTACGTGGTTGAAACTTAAGGCACAGAGTACGCTTCACCTGTCTCATTTATCTCAAAAACACTCCTGCACATAGCAAACAAGTAATTTTCTTCATTTTGAAGAGAGTCAAATTCAACATCGCATGAGCGCTGAGAACTAAAATACAGTGCAAAAATAAAATACAAAAATGTAGGCTAAAAAAAAAATCTAAATTACAAATGAAGATATACTTCAATGAAATGGCACGGTGGGCCAAAACAAATGTCATCATGGGCCAGCTTTCGGCCTTGGTAGGGCATCTTTTGTCTACAGCATTTCTATGACACTATTTATGTCATATATGTCAAAAAATACGTAATAACAATAAAATAATCTAAACAACCAATCATATAATCACAACTATTAGCAAAGCACCTTTGAGGGCGTCAGTGAGTAATGCATTTTTCAAATCCAAGGTACTTAACAGAGCTCTTATGCGCTGCCTCCGTTTGAATGAGCTCATTGTGCAAAGCCGCCCACTACTGCTCATGAGAACTGATGACATGGTGTGGGGTTACTAGAGCAATTGCATATGGCTTGTATTAAAATTCACCTAAATAAGGGTTTGTATGCTAAAAAAAAAAAAAAAAATTGTTGAGTATGAAGAGTGAAGGTCACGGATAAAGTCATAAGAATATCACATAAGTGACAATGAAAGATAGTACTATGGCTTGGAGGGAAAAGTTTGACACCTGCATTTCTGCCCACATGGTGCTCAGTTTATGATAAGCGTACTTATACTGCCACCATGTGGTCATTTACCATATAATCAACTGTGGCTCTTACAGCTGCAAGTGCAATTTGAATTTGTGAGAAGCTGATCCGAGCGAGAAACACAGCGGTGTGTTAGTGTAAGTTGACAAGACACTAAAGAGAAAGAAAGTCTGTTGGTTTGCTTCTGGCCTTTTCATGAGGTAAATTGGATGTCTGACTGACCTTATCAATGGACTCTGGCCCCAAACCTCCTAACTGCTAGCATTTACAGCTCAAAGGTTAATGGAAGGAGCTGGAGCCAGGCTGAAGGTTTTGGATGGAGCTCTCAGCTTCCTGCCAGCTCAGACTTCAGACAACAAGCACGCCTTGATGTCTCCAGCTCAGAGGAATTGCAGACTTACTTAAATGAGATTTAATGAGACTCATGAGAGGATATTTATCTTTGGATTTGCAACAATACAATGGTTGCATGGATAGGTTGTGATATACAAATGGCATTTAGCATGATAAATAGCTTTTAGAGCAGATGGTAATCTGTTGAAAAGAGTTTTGCAGATTACAAAAGCTATTAATATATTTGTAAGCATGATTCCTTGATTTAATTTCATATGTAAATTAGATGAACCAGAGAAATTGTTGATATTTATAAATTCACTTTTCATTGCAGCTTACTGATATAGTTGCTGTAAGGAAATAGAGCTTCACTTGAAGAGGGATGAATTAAGAAATGGCTGAAATATTTCTCAAAATGATGAAGTGTCTTTCAAATATATATATAGAGCACCAGGTGCAGTCCTAAAATCAGATAGGTTCTTGGTTTTATTTAAAGTTAATATACTATTTCAATTCTTGTTATTATAACACACACACACACACACACACACACACACACACACACACACACACACACACACACACACACACACACACATCCAATCTCCAAACCGCTTGACCTACATAGGACACAGGGATGCTGGAGCCTATCCCGGCTTCTCATGCCAAAGGCAGTGAATCACCCTAGATGGAAGTAAATTAATATTTTATCTTGTAATTTAATTAATAATGCTTCTATAATGTTATGCATGATCTTCCTGCATTGCACTATGCTGCCAAAGAGGGCACCAGTCACACTGAACAAAATGAAATATCGCCATCTGCTGGTGAGTAGTCACACCAGCATCTGCATTGAACTTTCATCAAAAGATATTATGCACATAGGCTACATTTAATTCATATAATCTAATTTTACAGTAGTGTACAGTACATATATCTTTGTAATATTTTTATTAGTTTTGTATTCCTAAACACATTTTGTACATACAGATGCATATGAATGTTTTTGTATGTACAACTTTGTACGTGCAAGTACATGTTTCAGTAACGTTCAACTGTTGAACTCTCAGCATTGTTAGAAAATCTCATTCTCATTGCTGTGCCCACTGAAATTTCAACATTCTCTGCGAACAGATGAACATAAGCTGCAGCCTGTTCTGTAAAGATTTGTATACAGGTAAGTAAATTGACAGATGGCTGAAGTCAAAAGATCTAGCATAATAATAAATTAAGCAAATTAATTGACAAATGGGAACAGACAAGGACAGAGAACTGGTGTAAAAAAAATAAATGAATGAGCAAATATCCTGAAAGTGTGAAAAAAAAACTGTTTGAGAAGTTAAAAAGTAAAATCTGATTAAAATGATTCATTAATATATTATTATTTGAATATAAACATCCTTCTCTTATTTCTCTCTAATAAAAATTAAAAGCTAATTTTCCATCAGCCGTTTTTCCAGTCTTCAGTATCACATGATCCTTCAGAAATCATTCTAATATGCTGATTTGGTGCTCAAGAAACATTTTTCTATTATCAATGCTGAAAACAGTTGTGCTGCTTAATATTTTTGTGGAAACCATGATACTTCTTGTCAGGATTCTTAAATAATAGAAAATTCACATTTATCTGAAATGGAATCTTTTGTAACAATACAAATGTCTTTACTGTCACTTTTGATCAGCTAAATGTCGTTGCACAAACAGCTGACTAGTCTGACTGAAATGTGAGATGGTGTCACACTAATGTGAGAAGTAAGATATAAGTTATCACAAATAGCAAATTAATGAGAAAATGGTATCAAATCACCAGTCCTTTAAGCCTCAAAGGCTTGCATATAGCTACAATACTGCATCATGTAACCTGATTTCCATTTTTTTTCATTAATTTCGATGACTTAACCTACAGCTATATTTATATATTTAAAATGATATATGTGTAATTATAGAACAGTTAAATGGTGCTTCCCCTTGGCTCAGCGAGAGGCACATTTTAAAATGAGACATGACTCAAGGTCTCATCCCAGCCCCAAACCAGACAGCTGCCAGACGGTGTGACAGAACCCTGCTTCCAGCTAACCCCATGATCCCAAAATCACATCCCCTTGTGTCCACTCTATTTGTCATATTCCATTATTATTAATTCATCAATCAATCACATATAGGCATCGAATGTCTGTTCTCTATGGAGCATGAATATTCAAATGGAAGGGATAGGCTGACTAAACCTCTCCAGCATCCTCCCTCCCTCCCTCCCTCCCTCCCTCTCTCTCCTCATAATTCCACGCCCTAACGGATACACAGACACCAGCAGAAGCAGTCTAGGGTAATCTCAGCAGACACCTCGTCTTTCTACCAGCCAGTGGATACAGCCACTCTGTACACTACAGTAAGTCTTTTTTCAATCGTAACAATAACCATCCTCATTCCTCTGCATGTGCTTGTGGGTTTTAACATGATTTATGGTAAATTGGCTATAGGTGTGGCAGCCAAAGTGAAGAGAGATAGAGGGATATAGAAAAATGGATGGCTATTTCTCCTGCGAGGTAGACACTGCAGTCTAGTCTAAAAAAAAAAAAAAAAAAGACTGCATGCATGCTTAAATGAAATGAAGCAATATGGAAAGAACAAAGACATAGACATAACAAAGAAAGGACATCCAGTGAAAGTAAAGAGGGAAATCTGCTGGTTAGGATGCACTGAGAGTTGGCTAGATGGGCGGATAGCATCGGAACATAACACATGCATGCTGGAACACGTGTGCTACATGCTACCATCACACACATGTACAGGGAGAATAACATTTCTTCCAGACAGAGAGAACATTTCTTCCCTTAGCTTCTGACTGACTTTTAACAAAAGCATAGCACTCTTGAAATATAGCATTCTGATGGTTTAACATTTGAAATAATTGTAATATCTAGCTGTAATCAAAAACCTTTTAAGACCTTGCTGTGTAATGGCTAAAATGAGTGAAGAAACAGCATGCAAGATTCCTTTATGAAACGCTACATAAGACAAAAGCAAGGTCAATGCTCCGTAAGTCACATCTGTCATCTCTACTGACAGCAATCATGTCTGACAAGCCAGACCTCACAGAAATCGCCAAGTTTGACAAAACCAAGCTGAAGAAGACTGAGACAAAAGAGAAGAACCCTCTGCCCACCAAAGAGAGTGAGTGTCTGTTACATACCTGCATTCAGTGTGTCCAATCAGTTTGGGTGTGGTGTAGGTTTCTCTAACCCCCCCCACCCCTTCCCCCATCTGCCTTTCTTGTCTCTGCGGTGATCTGTCTACCACCTCTCTTTATTTATCATTTTGTTTCAGCCATATCTTTCTCTTTTATCTTATATACCCTTCTCTATTTTTCTTCCACTCTCACTCTGCTCAGTTTTTTTTCAGCTTCTTATGTCAGCAGATGGGTCTCAGCTCAAAGTCCTCCATCAGCATTGCAGTGCAGACCTAAGCATGCTCGCAGAATTTCCCATGTGAATAAGCATCTTATTTGCAATAATGCCACGCTCCCTCATCCTTCAAACACATATCTCTCTTAAAGAAGCTTTACTGGCACAATAAAGGTATTTACGCTTATAAAGCATTAAAAACGTTTACATTTCATCTTTTTCTGTTTTCAGCTATCGAGCAGGAGAGGAAAGGCGATGCCACACCATGACCTAAGAGACAAGGAGAAGACAAGCATAAGACATGTTATTCTGACATGGCAGATATTACAATTCCTTTTTCTGTTTAAAGGGTGCTATTTCCCCATGTGATGCATGGTTACCATGGCGATTGGAGTCACTGAGGCCTATGAATGGGAGTGTAATGAAACGGGATGACTTGAGACAGGGTTTAAAATAGATATTTTACCAAATTCTGTTCAGTGGATTTTTTTGTTATTATTTTTTAATAAGGGTTTCTTCATGAAATAAAGACAAATGAAATGTAAAACAAGTAAAATACCAAATAGGACTCCTCTTTTTAAAATGATTTTTGTTTAGGTATAAGGAAATTATTATTCAAAACACAAAGTCAAAGTCTCTTGTGCTCACCAAGGCTGCATTTATTTGATCAAAAATATAGAAAAAATATATATAATTACAATTTTAAATACTTCTAAAATTACTTTTTTTTTTTTTTTAATGTAATTTACTTCTGCGATGGCAAAGCAACCATTAATCTTTGGTGTCACATGATCCTTCAGAAATCATTCTAATGTACTGATCTGAGAAACATTTCTTATTATCAGTGTTGAAACATTTGTGCTGCTAAATATTTTTGTGGAAGTTTTTTTTTTATTATTATTATTATTTTACAGTGCTTCAATGAATAGAAAGTCTTTACTGTCAATTTTGATCAAATTAATAAATCCTTGCTGAATAAAATAATTATTTCCTAATCATACTGATCCCAAACTTTTGGACGGCTGTGTATTCCATGTGCAACACACTCTTGGACACCAATGGTGGGGTAAGCTGTCACATTAAATGTGGTAAGTGGTCACAATGTACACAGGTTTGAGAAGAATACATCACTTGAATTAAAGTTTATCACAATAATCACAAAAAAAAACTTTCACAATCTGCCAGACTTGACCAGAAATAAAATATATATTGCATGCATCTTCTTGGAGTAGAAGGCAAAGATAGGCTATGTGCTAGAAAGCCATGGATTTAGTGCTTGTAAGATTTTAATAGACTACTTGAGAAATACATGATTAAGTTAGTGGTTACTTTGAACATATAGTTTTCAACCTGGCATAAACTTAAAAGTAGGGTGACCATATTTTAGTTTTCTAAAAATAGGACAGTGGGTGCGGGCAGGGCAGAGGGGTCGGGGTGTGGTTGGTTGGTGGTTAAAATATTGCCCAAAGTATAGCTATATCCCAAATATCAAAACTCTAAATATGCCATTTCCATACCTAAAATACATACTTTACAGTCACTGTTATGCATATTGATCTTAAATACAGCTAAAAAGCTTCCTACCAGTGGCCAGCACAGTTTTATCATAGGTAGAATAAAAAAATGTTTCAATACAAGAATTTCAGTCAAATGTAATTTATGCAACATTTCAAACCTTGGTAACAGTTTAAAAGTAGCCCAATTCCATGGAGGAAAAAAAGGCGTCCTGCATCCAACACGAGCTGCAGGAGTCCGATATCACTGATCACGGGTTGAGTGGAGAGATGGCTGACAGAACATGCTGGAGGATTTGCTGCTCAACAGATCCTGAGCTCATTGGCAAATATCTGATCATCCTTTACACAGAGGAGGTGTGATAGCGAAATCGAAAGTAAAAGTGAACAGTGAGCATTCATTCAAAAGAGATTTACATACTCTGCAGGGGCTCCCTAATGCGCAAAAATTATATGCAATATTAGAATGCTTGCGGGAGCAGGCGGAACTGGACCATAGACTGTATAAAAACATGGACGTAGTGTCCATGACGTCACCCGTAGACTCCTGAAGAGCGTTTTTGAAGCTCCGTCGCCATCTTGGCAGCAAGCCACCGCACGACTCTGGGCGGGAGCTGGTTGCTGAAGCCACGCCCACCTAGCTCGACGGCAGTGTCAGCAGCGACAATCCACCTCTCACTCAAGTGGCCACGGCCTTAATTATGCAGAACTTTAAGGCTTATTATAATTTAAATGGATGAGTTATAAAAAAAATTCACCCCCCTCACAGTTGTCATGAAGGATAGCTATAGACTAAAATCATTTTTTGAACCAGGCTTTAAACATGTTTTTTCTGCTGTAAAGTTAAGCATTTTAACATTGGGAGTCTATGGGACTGACTCCCTTTTGCAGCCAGCCTCAAGCGGCCAGTCGATGAATTACAGTTTAAGACACTTCCTTGTTGGCTTCACGAGGGAGAGCGGGAGGTTGCCGCTTGGACTGGACACAAAAGTCTCATTAAGAAAACAGTCCCTAGCAGGGATCTAATTCAAAAATGCACACAATGAATGGCGACTTTAGAAATCCCGGCGGTGGACACATTTTTTAGGTCCAAAAAGAGGACATGTCCGGGAAAAATAAAACGTATGGTCACCCTATTTAAATTCAGAATGGTGCTAATAGAAGGACAATAAAAGTGTAAAATAAACGAGTTTGTCTTGTGGTGTGGCCAGCAGGGGCGCCACGATTAATAATAGCCCAGCGGTTCTTAATTCTGGTCCTGGGCTCAAACATCGCTGATTATCCGATACTAGGCCTACGTGTATTTTACATGGCTATTCTTGTTTTTACATTTAACACCTGCTGATGAGGTGCTAGAGGACGCGCCTAGATCTCCTTTGAACTCAATTATGTTTGAGATGTTATTGAGAAGCTGGCTGCGCTCTGGCGTCACTGTTCTTGCACCCATCACCCGCACTCTGAACACCAGTGCTTCTTCGACCCTTATCGTCTTTTATTGCCAACTTATCTCTCTGCAAATCTGACATAACTAAAACCAATTAAGTAAACTGATAAAGACTTACAAACACAAATAAAAAGAAAAATGTCTTTAATTGGTTTAAATAGCCTATGTTGCTCGTGCAGACACCTAATGAACAGTTCTGATAGAAAGGATTAGCCTATAAGGTAGCCTATATATGACGTTAATTCTCGGACCTATATATTCGAGAAACATTAAGTAAAATGTTTTCTTCTATAACGAATGTTTGAAATTCACTTAAATGTTTTGGAGATTTGTTGCTTCATTAAAAGTCTAAAATTACAGAAAAAAGAAAGCGTTGGCACATAATTGTTTCTTAAATCAACAAATAAATATTCAAATATTTATATTTTATATTTTAAAAAAAACTGAAAAACATTTTATGTGACAAAAACTATGCAGATGATATTTATTTCAAGGTCATTATATAACTTTTTTTAATTACCAAATATTCGACCATTTTATGAAAAGGCGCGTTTGCAAAACAAAACACATTTCAAAGAACTTGTCATATGTGTTTTATATTTCCTTCCTTAATCACAAAACAAGACGAAAAGAACAGCCTTAACATCATAGACTAATGAACTGCACCTGAGCCTCTGTGAGTGACTAGTCAAAATGGATCATCTGTGCAACAAGGTGAGCCATGTTCCCTGGTTTCAGTCTGACATGGGGAGTAAACGCTGTGGTGATGATCATTTATAGCCATTTTTAATTCCTACTTTGTGATTATTCCTTTATTGCACATATTTTGTTAGTAACATGAATTAAAGCGTGAAAGTAGGCGATGCGCCCTTGCCCTCAGTTTGTTACCCCATAAAACCATTCTGAGATGTCTGCGACAGAACGTTTATGGCACGACGGTCTCATTTAGGTTAGGTCTGCTTGTACCAGATCATTGTTTAATACTGGTTTGTTTTGTAACATGTAGGTGTGGGAATTTGGGTTTCAGGCACCGTGTAGACTTGATAATGCCGATGTCCAATTAGTGGGGATTATCTTCACTTGCACGTCCCTCTATTGTCTTTCAGCCAGTAGCATTGGTTAAACCATTATCCGACCATCAAATAAATGCTGTTTTGAAAAGGGATTTTGAGTGTCTACCGATTTGATTCGAAGATGTCAATACTTGGTTTCAACAATTAATCTAACACGAGCAACAATTTCTAAAAATCACATCTCCATATAGCGTATTAATTAATCGCAAAAGTCATCGAAAGTAAAATGATGAAATATAATCGTTCTCATGATTATCCTTTTGTTTACATTTTGATCCCTTGGTGACAAATAACTTGGTGTGAACTGTCTTATCTGTTTTGAATTAGTCTTCATTTAGTGACACATGATTGAATTGTCAACAGTAAGAACTAAGTTATGAAAATTGCCCTATTATTAAAAATTATGATTTAGGCCTATGTCTCATATTAAAGGAAAAAAAAAAGAAAAAAAAAAGAAAAGAAGTTTTTTTTAAGCCTGATGTGTACCTTTTTTTGATAAACCAGTGAAATGACATATATGGGCACCTTAAAAATAAAAAAATACAAATTTGTATACATTCTGACACAAGTCATATGTGTACATGGGTCAAATGATGGAATAAATCGTATGGATTCATATACATATTTGGGGACTAGTATTATGACATGTTGCAGTCTATACATGCAACGGACTACATTTCCAGACATTTTTCACGCCAGAGCTCTTCCCAGGGGATCAGCTGGTCTTCTATTAACACCAGAGTGTTAGAGGCGCAGACGTGTTACATGTTATTTGCATGGCCCTTAGCGAACGGAGCCGAATGATTTTATGGTTTTTGTATACAGCATAGGGCAGCCCCTTACATTTCAGTGTTATTTCCCGGTGAAGAACTTTCCCAAAACGTGAAGAGTCATGACTCAAATAAAGAACATCTATAAAGTCAAGAATTAAAAAAATATTAAATGGGATATTACTATACAGGCTATATATTGTGTATAGGCTATTTATGTTTTTTTTTTTTTTTTTATTGTGCATAGAATAGTCTAGTATTATTCCTAAACTAATAAACCCTTAATTTAAGAAGGCAGATAAAAGGGCTATTCTGATGCAAAAATGCATGTCCAGTGGTACATGTCCAACACGGAATCAACAATCAGCGTATGAATAGCCCTACATTATAGATTATAGCACTACACAACACCTTCAACAAGTATAATGAATGGATATTAGACGAACAGTTTGATGGGTTTGGACAGTCAAATTCATTCAAATAGTCTTTCAAATACACAAATAGTAGCACATTAAAGTTGCAAGCATAATGTTGAACGGACAGTAACTTGAGTAACAAACTAAAACAAACAGTCGGGTAAAAGAGTTTACTGTGAACATACTGAAACAACCCTCATCATGAAAGATGGCTTAATGAAAGCTAGACTGAAGGGCTTAGGGGAAAGTGTTAATGCTTTGAAGTGCAGTTAAGGCCACATAATTCCAGTGACCTCCTCGACGTCTTTTCACAGCGAATTGTCAAAGGTTGGAAGATGCCTGCAGTCAAAGTTGGCGACAGGTATAAATGCCTTGCTCGTTCGAGCACTCAGTCACTTCTTCTGTCTCTTCCTGGGTATCCATCTCAGTGTTTGTGCCTTGCATCTCCACAAGAAGGGAGCATCGAAGAATCAGGGGTCGCTCACGCAGCAATGAACCCTTGCCAGCTTTTTGCATCGTTGGTGATGTCTATATGCTGTCACATACTGTCGACAACAGCATGGTACAGACATCTTTACAGAATATTTGAAATATTTTATTATATTTTAGTTGTTTTTCCACTGGTATTTATTAATAAAACTTATGTTAATGTCATGCTTTTTTCTTCTCTTTTTCAATCGGTGAATAACTTCCTGGTGACAGGACCAAAGGTAATTTAAGTTTTTATATCTATGTGGAGCGATATTTCATTTATTTGACAGGTCTGTACGTACAGTGTCTAATTAATGCACGTATTTTACATTCATCAGGCTTACCTTACATACACCAGCAGTGTGCAGGCAGGGGCTCAGAGTGGTATTGAAGAGTGTAAACATCAGTTCACATGGGACAGGTGGAACTGTCCGGAAAGCGCACTGCAGTTATCTACACATAACGGCCTGCGAAGTGGTAAGCACTATTATTCGCTTTAAGCAAAATCTGATTATGTATTCTGCTTTAATTTTTCTCTCTTAACAATGAAGATTTTACAGCCTTGTGTTGGAGAACATTTTTTAAAATCCACCAAGATGTATTTTTTTTATACTTTGTGCAGAAACTTATATTGTAACACCAAAAACTTGCAAATACATCACATTTTACTTTAAAAATGCATTGCATTACACATGTTCTAATAATGACCTTATTATTTATTATTATTTTTATTAGCCACCAGAGAAACCGCTTTTGTGCATGCCATAAGTGCTGCTGGAGTTATGTATACTTTGATAAAGAACTGTAGCATGGGGGACTTCGATAACTGTGGCTGTGACGATTCCAAGATAGGAAAAATGGGTAAGACATTTTTTTATTATTTATTATTATGAACTACACTTATCTGTAATTAAAATTATTACATGTCTTCAGACCAATAACTTGTTTTTTTTTTTCCTTTTTTTTCAAAGGTGGACGTGGTTGGGTTTGGGGAGGCTGCAGTGACAATGTTGACTTTGGAGAAAGAATCGCTAAACAATTTGTGGACGCACTGGAAAATGGTCACGACTCGCGCGCTGCAGTGAACCTGCACAATAATGAAGCTGGTCGACTTGTGAGTATAACTGTATTCTCTTATCAACTTTCTCTAGTCAAACGAAACACATTTTATTGAAGCTTGTGAGTGCATATGGCTAATGTGAAGCTTTATTTATTTCAGGCTGTCAAAGCAACACTCAAAAGGACATGTAAGTGTCATGGTGTCTCTGGAAGCTGCAGTATTCAGACATGTTGGATGCAGCTGGCTGATTTCAGAGAAATCGGTACCTATCTGAAAATCAAGTACGATCAAGCACAGAAGCTGGAGATGGACAAAAATCGGATGAGGGCAGGTAACAGCGCGGACAATCGCGGCGCAATCGCGGACACGTTCAGCACCGTTGCGCGCACAGAACTCATTTATATGGAAGATTCTCCAGACTACTGCACGAAAAACCTCAGCCTGGGACTACATGGAACAGAAGGCAGGGAATGCCTACAAAGCGGAAAGAATCTTTCTCAGTGGGAGAAGAGAAGCTGCAGGCGTCTCTGCCACGAATGTGGTATGAAAGTTGAAGAGAGGAGGATAGAGACTGTGAGCAGCTGTAACTGTAAATTTCACTGGTGTTGCACAGTCAAATGCGAAACATGCACTCAGACTGTGACCAAGTATTTTTGCGCAAAAAGGCACAAAAACCGTCGGCCGCACAACAATTCACGCAAAAGACAGCATGCGCGTAATAGATGAAGTCATCATCTTTGCCAGTATATTAAGTTGTATATTTCCAATGTAAATATATTTTATATGAGATTTTAAGATATGCTGCTTTTTCTCTTACTGTATATTATTCTGCACATTGCTATAAGGAAAAATGTTAATTCGAACTCCTACATAAGACACAAGGGCTTCCTCGTTCCCATGCACTGTCATGTGGATTGATCACATACTAAGTTCTAATTTCACGAAGACCTATAGGTTCATTATTTGCACTTTTTCGTTCTCGACATTAGACAACAGATTTACTTACAATTGTTGAAAGATTGTTTTGAATACTTGCACCATGTTTTTTTTTTTCTCTCTCACACAGATCACTTGACAGTGTGTATTGTTTCACAAGGGGCTTGAAGTGTTATGGAACTTATTTAAGGCAATTATTTTTAAACTATCCCATTGTGTTTATATATATTACATTGACTTATTTTGTCGTGGGAAGCATATTAAATATTTAAAACTAAATTACAGTCTCCGAGTGGTCAATTTCATTGCGCATGTTTGACAACTGGTTCAAATGTTTATTGGTGAATAAACGGTGTAAAATCACTCCCAACCACACTTGAATTATGCATCAGCTCCAAGGACTTTTTGAGACCCTGCCCGTGGAGAGAGAAAAGGCTGTAGTGTATTGATATCCTTTGAAGTTCATTGGAGGCGTTTCCTTGACTTGGCTGGTGACTATGGACCAATAGCATGACAAGAATCCATTACCAAAAAGGTACTCTGACCCCCATGGGAGGAGGAGTATAAAATACATGACGGCACATCATCGAATCAGTACATTGCCCGTTTTATCACTGTGGATCTAAGATAATGGCTTATTTCTTTCTATGGGTCTTTTTATTCTTTATTTGCGACAAAGCTCTCCCTGGGGACACATGGTGAGGATGCATTAGCGAATTATTATCAGTTGTTGTAGCCTAATGTAAAAAAATAACTTAACGGGAATTTTGTTTTACCTTTTGCTTCCATAGGACAATGAACAATTTGCTGATGACCGGACCAAAGGTAATCTATTCTCCTATAGCTTCAAAAAACGACCCCCTTCGTTAAATCGTTTTACGGAGATACACCACATCATCTGGTTTTGTGGTGTGCGTGAGAATGTACAGAAAACCTCGCATCAAAATCCTCAATATCTTTCTCTTATCTTCTTCTATAGGCGTGTCTTACCTATGCAAGTAGTGTGCAGGTCGGTGCGCAGAGCGGGATACGTGAGTGCAAGCATCAGTTTGCTTGGGACAGGTGGAACTGCCCGGACAGCGCGCTGCAACTTTCTACTCATAAAGGCTTTAGAAGTGGTTAGATATGTTCATAAATGTGATCTGTGTATCTGTAAACACTGAAAACGAAGCCAGAAAAATAAAACTCTTTATTTATTTTCACGACTTCTCTAGCAACCAGAGAGACGTCATTTGTCCATGCCATAAGCGCAGCTGGCGTTATGTACACTTTAACCAGAAACTGCAGTCTTGGAGATCTGGACGACTGCGGATGTGACAGTTCGAGGAACGGCAAACTCGGTAAAAGCATTACAGATACACTCATAAGCTAATAAACTAGCCAATATAATATAGACTGATTCATTTAAAGCAGAAATACTACAACTATATTTCTGTATTAACAATGCAATAAAAGTATTTGCTGCTTTCAAAACAGTCACGACGCATTTATCTAATGGGATAAACACTGTTCATTTCAGGGGGTCGTGGTTGGCTTTGGGGAGGATGTAGCGACAACGTGGATTTTGGCGAGAGCATTTCTAAACAATACGTGGATGCGCTTGAGACTGGACAAGACTCTCGAGCTGCAGTTAATCTTCATAATAATGAAGCTGGACGTTTGGTAAGTTGATCTGAGAAAAACTTTTCATACGTCAAAGTTTTCATACTGTTCTGACAGATTAAACACACCCGACACCTGAATAGAGAATAAATGATTCTAAAATCCAGTATTAAAAATAAACAAATAGTTTATCATACGGCTCAGAGTTCGCTAGGGGCGCCAAAATAAATTTTGGGTTGTGCAAAACGAATCTCACTGTTAAAAAAAGAAAAAGAAAAAAAGTGATATAAGCTAGTGATATGGCAAACTGTATTAGGCAATTAAGCAGCTGCTGTTATGGTTACCTCTTCACAAAAAAAAAAAAAAAAAAAAAAAAAAAAAAAAACTATGCAGTAGACTATTTGTTTAAGAAACTACCTTCTGTGGTTCCTTATATGTATATCGAATACATACACAAAAGATCTGTACATTAACAATACTTTGTGTTTTAGGCTGTAAAGGCGACCATGAAGAGGATCTGTAGGTGCCATGGCATGTCAGAAAGTTGCACAATGCAAACGTGTTGGATGCAGCTTTCTGATTTCCGTGAGATTGGCAATTACCTAAAAGTGAAGCACGACCAGGCCCAGAAACTCGAATTGGATAAGAGACGAATGCGCGCGGGCAATAGCGCAGACAACCGCGTGGCTATGGCAGACGCGTTCGGCTCCATCGCCCGGACTGAGCTCATATATCTGGAGGATTCGCCGGATTATTGCGCCAAGAACCTGAGCCTCGGGCTTCCTGGCACGGAGGGTCGGGAGTGCGTGCAACATGGGGAAAGTCTCACTCAGTGGGAAAGGAGAAGCTGCCGCAGGTTGTGCCATGAGTGCGGTCTGCGGGTGGAGGAGAGGCGTACAGAGATAGTGAGCAGCTGCAACTGCAAGTTCCACTGGTGCTGCACAGTAAAGTGCGAGAACTGCTCTCAGGTCATTGTCAAACACGTTTGCGCCCGGAGACACGGAGGCCACGGGCACCACAGACGCAGACCTCGAGGACCAAAATAAAACACCCCCTGACAATCTCTTTTCTATTGAGAACACCTCCACCTGCACTTTTTCTTAATATTTGCTATGTCTGTACATAATTATATATTAAAGTATTTTCATAAAACTCAGAAACTGAAATTGCTTGTGGTCTCGTTTAATGATTATGAACCCAAATACGTCCAATTGAGTCAAACACTATTGAACAACAAAACAACAAATAGGCATGTCCAAATAAGAAATTGCAGTTTAAATCGAAAAAAAAAAGCAACATAAATTATGAAGAAAGAAACATAATATTATAGTTTAGATAAATACTAAACAACAGTAGGCTACATGCATGCTTTTAAATCAAGGTTAGAATACAAACGGATACAATTATTAACAAAATAAGCAATTAAATAAGTGATAATCAATTGTGATGGTTGCTACTTTCCTCCTGTCCATGGAGTCATTTGAGCGTTGTCCTATCCCAGACACGCACCGTCAGAGCGAGAGAGACAGAGAGAGAGAGAGAGAGAGAGAGAGACAGAGAGAGAGAACCTAGAAAAGAAAGTATAGGGATCTCAATTAGTACTACAGTATATAGCGTTTATTTAATGAATACTCTTGAGGGGATTAACTTTGTCACACTTGGCCCTAGGCGCCTCCCTTTCCTAGAGTCTGGCCCACTTTGATATGCGGGCAGTACGGTGACAAAAGTGTAGACAAAGCCCGTGGGAAACACGCCACCGCTGGAAGGTGTTTAGCATGTTAATCCGCGTTACCGCTGTGTTGGTGTACGTAATCACACCTGCGGAAGTCACCGCAATGCATGCAAATAAATCAAATGGAAGGATCTAAATTCCATTATTAGTCACGTTAAGAGGTTGAGAACCCATTTAAATTGTAAAACCAGTCCTACTTCGTGTGTCAACATAGTGATTATGTTTTACCAAATTGGATGTTAATGCCTAATCATGACATTTGTCCTTATAGAATTTATCAGCAGATTTCTCACTTGGTTTGCCTATTACTCGCTGCATTTACTCAGTGGGACATGCCATAAATCTGCCAAACTGTCTGGCCTGATGAATGATGGGATATTGGCTCCAGTGGGGGTCTTGACTTCGAGGACAGGGGGTGGGATTCTCAGAATATAGTATGTTACAGTGACTTCATTTGCTTCCCTTGGCTACTTCCATGTTATAAGACAAAAATAATTTCACTCTTGATATTTAAAAAATAGGCTACTTGAGCTTAAATAATAGCTTACAACATGTTGTTATATATATATATATATATATATATATATATATATATATATATATATATATATATATATATATATATATATATATATATACACACACACACACACACACACACACAGAAATATTACTCAAAGTACACCAATCAACAGAAACAAACCATTCACTCACCTCAGAATGCCTATTTGCCTTTCAGGATGCTGTGTTTTTTTCCCAGGCCACCCTGCTGAGCTGTGATGAATATGGAACAAAGTGGCCATCCCCTCAAATACAGTACTATGTTGTTGTCATCTCAGTCATGACCCCTGTTCCCATCCCTCCTTGTCTCTTATTTTACTGACCTTATATGGATAGAATCAGGTTGTAATCTAGTGCAGCCCTTTGGTTTATCCACTTCAAAACCCCAGCACTGATCCCAGTCTGCTCCACTCCACAAAATACCTATTTCCTTTTAGCTTAAGGATTCCACTTGCGCATGACAAAGACCAGGAATGCGCTGTTACTTCATCAGAAAGAACTGCCACACTCTCCGTCAAGCTACAGTAACTACTGACTTTCTGGCACTAGTTTATTGGTTTTCTTTTACAAGACAGGTCAGTATCGCTGACATCATTATTTGATTAAGTTAAATTATTACAAAGAATCATTCAGTAACACTGAATCAAACATTAAATGTCGAAGCAGAAAGATTGCAAGACACACTCCAATTACCTTTTATTGTTTTATTTAAAATTTTGAAAATCTTTTGAGTCTTGGGTTTCTTAGATAATGTTATACATATTTTAGGATATTTAAGTGTGGAAAAACAGTAAAGCACGTTATGTTAAAACCACAATCATGAAAAATGTACCTAGAAAAACATTTTATGGCAACCTATCAAGAATTCATTTAGCACCAATGATTATAAGGTTGACCATAAATGGTGGCAAAATTAAGTGTGATTCATCCTTAAGATATCTTTAACACCTAAAAAGTTTGCAATGAAAGTTCCTTCTGCTTTTTATTGGCTACAAGCTGCCAGCCCTATGTAAAGCACCCTGGGGAAGCAGCTACTTCACTTTGGCAGTCCAGCTGGCCTGCTGTTAACTGCACCTCTCACCTTGGTGTTAGAATGCATGCTGTTCTGTTCCCAAAAGGGATATTTCCTCTTTTTGATTGAAAAAATGCAATGCATAACAGGTGAATAGGTACCAGGGATTGGTTTATTTACAATGATGGAATGCATTGCACTTCCTGCATTTTATGTTGTCTGACTGTTTATTTGCGGTTATGGCCTATTTATTTGCTCATTCTAAGAACATGTGAGAACTAATTTGCTTTTGATATGTCCGATCTACAAAGTGTACTGTTGTAACCCCTGCAATGCTTGTAACCTACACATGCAACCATTTGCTTATAATTAAACATGCACAATATATTCAACATGGTATGTTTCTGATACATTTATGTTATAGAGCCTCAAAAGTGCAGTTATGTACCAATATATGTCCTAGTTATCTGAAAGTTTTGACATTCACATCTTTGGTGATGAGGCACTTCCTCTATACAAAGTTACAGGAAACAGAAAGCGCTGAGAGCCTGCTATTCTGTGTCAACAGTATCATCACACTCAGTGTTAGACCACTAGCCACAAGCAAGACAAGCGCCATACAATTTTCAGCAAAGCTGTATACTTTAATAGCCAGCGTCATAGATTCTTAAACAAAAACTCAACAGCAAGAAACACCTGCAATTGTAGAACAGTCAATTTACACCGTATTGGAGAAACAACCATTCCAATCACAATGAGTTTTGAAAGTGTACCATCCAAGTCAGAGGTGATGGGCTGGAACTCTGGAAACTTGGCGGATTATCTTAAAAGAGTGAGTATGTGAAATTCATCCTATTTTTCTTTTGACAAGCCACATCCAAATTAAATGCATTAAAAAACATCTGTCAACCTTACAAAGCATATCATGTAACCTTCGTGTTCTGTTAATTAGGCACAGTTCTTTTCCTCACATGTGACAGATTATTATTTTTTTATTTTTTATAATGATGCCCTTGACATTAAAATGTCAAATGTGACTTTGAATACTCTTTGAGTGGGTAATCTTTAGAGATCTTTTTTACAGTCACACTTGTTCTTCAGTTGCAGCACTTCAAGTGTGGCTGATTGACTTCCATGCAATGTGGTTTTCTGAACTGTCTTTTTGAGAGTTGTGTAAAGTTTCTAATGAACTCAGTTAATTTATTGCCTTGTTTTGCAATCATTTGGTCAAATGCACTGTCATGTCAAAACTGTCCAAAACACATGTAATTAAAAAAAGATAGATAGAAACTTATTGTAAAAAATCTGATTTAAAGTCAATTATAGTTGATTTAGTTTATATAAAATTCTAAGCTTTATTTTATCTTGGATTAACACATTACTGTAGTATCTGTCCGTTTAACACAATATAGAGTGTTCATCAAATGTGAGTGACCTAGTTTAGTAAATGCAAAGTGTAACTGCATATCTGTTTTCAGTCATCACACCTTTTTTTCTGTTTTCAGTTGAAACTGTTGGGGTGTGACAGAGTGGTGAAAAAAAGCAATATGAGTGGTGCAAGATTCTTGGTAAATTAGTTTTTTTTTTCTCTATGACAAATACACTAAAACGCAGACCTTACTTACCATCAAAACAGATTTCTGTGTGCACCAAACCATCTGTTGTTTGACTTCTTGTGCATACAAAAATCTTACTGGATTATTACAACTAATGGCAAAAAGAATGTTTGGTAATTTAAACGGAAATCCTACTTGCACACTAAAAAAAGACCTTCTTAAAACATTTTTTGGTGAAAAATCAAACAGACTTTCACAGAGCACTGTATAAAACTATGCTCAGACAAGCCAAATCACAATATAGAACAAATAATTCCTGTTTCTATCTTGTTTAGAATATGACTGATAAGGACTTTAAGAAGTTCCCCGCAGCACATATACCGTAAGTTTTAAGCTCAAAACCAAGAACAAAAATCTTACAGAGAAAAAAAAGTGTATAAACTAATATAATGCCAAAGTGCATGTGCCTTCTGGCTCTGCTATGTCTGATTTGGCAGATGCCTTTATCTACAGCAACTTGCATTGCAAGGCTGGAAATTGAATTTATTAGAAGTGTACATTTCTTTAGTTCATTCCATGGGAATGCCTTGCATTGCTGTCACAATGCTCTATAGTCTTTTGGGCTACAGAAACACTAATATAGACTATAGCAACTGTCCAGTAAAAAACACTAAAGAGCCTGCAGATAGAATTCTAAGTGAAAAGTCACCACATTTACACAAAGTATATGTAAATAACACTCGCCTTCAAATATTGGTGGGGGGGGGGGGGGCTTTTCTCGTTACATTGTTCCTATATTTATTCTTGTTACATTGTTCTATATTTATTTACTTCTGTTTTTCTATTTGGAATTTATCACAAAGATCTGCAGAGATATTAATCAGAATACCAAACAAAAGAAGGGTCTGTTTCATAGGTAAGTAAGATCATGCTTTAAAACGCTTCAGAAATCCATTACTGTTATCTCTGTAAAACAAAACTGAGCTGTCTCTGCTTGATTGAGAATTTGCCATTTTAAAACCTTTGCCTTGCCTAGATCAGATCATCGGATGCCTCCAAACCAAGGTAACACTTGTACATTTACATAAACAACTGTTTACACTACTTTTAACTCATTATGCGCAAAACCTAAAATGTCTCATAATGTCTCTATATTATTTTCTTTGAAATAATGTAGAACCTAATCCAGGGGGTTGGGATTCTGATGAATTTGTAAGTCCCCATGTTATATTAAAAAAATAAATTCTCTCACCACTCTTTTTAGGACTTATTAGGATTAAATGCAAAATGTGCATTTATATTTCTAGGACCAAGAAGGAAGTGACAACGACTATGAGGAGCCAGATAATAATGAGTGTGAAGACAATTACATATGTGCAGCATCATGTGATAATGAGGAAGACGTGAATACTGATGATGACTATGAACCACCTCCTACTGAAACACCTTCTGAATTACCGTCTCACTTTCGTGTTGCCAAGCCTCTTGGTGATGGTGATTATTTAGGTAATTCACAATACTAACACAAATCACTAAATGGATATAAAGTAAAGAATCCATGTATTTCAATTAGTAAGGTTCACTCACACATTCTGTCGTATGGTGTTGTGTAGACAGCGGCCCACGTGGTTCTGCAAGACCACCCCAGGACAACAGGTCAGGATCTCTTCCCAGAGGGCTTTTGAATGTAAGTAAAACTCTTTTTAGTATAAACATATCATAATGATTCTTTTTACTGTAAATGCTGTAACTGCAAGGTCATGCATAAGATGACTGTCTTTACTTTCAGACCCCTAAGCCTCCATCACGACCGGATCCCTCTCCACACAGGCCTTTCATTCCCTCCAATCAATGTGAGTGAGTTCAATTTAAATTCCCTCTAATATGAAAGCATGATCTCTGAATGTTCTGCAAATCATATCCACAGCCAAACCTAGTGTGCCAAAGGTAGATCGGAGTAAGAAACCTGGCTCATCTGCACTGCCAAAACAAAATATCAGCAAATCAGGTACCACTCAGGTTTAATTTGAAATCTTCTTTAAACCTTTTGTATTGTATGGTCATATCACTAAACGTTTATTTATTTTTTTTAAATTTCATTTTTATACTTACAGAAATAAAACAAAACACCTTACCAATGGCTTCAAAATCAGCAACTTTACCCACACAAAGGTATGTATCTTTATCAAAAACTTGCATTGATTCCTATAAAGTAAAAGAGCAGTATAGAACCTAAATATTTTTCAATCTCCAACACAGACATCACATTCAACAGAGGGATGAGTTTCCTCCTCCACCTGTAGAAGTGAATGTGATGATGGGGCAGGTGAGCACAATCACATTACCTATAATAAATATGACAGCAAGCATCTCACAATCCCACAAACCACCAATGAACTTAAAGCATGCAGATGGACTGAACAACCACAAGATGGCAGTGTTGTTACACGTGGTCCCGTGGTTTCCTTTACAATGACTCTAAACAAAAGAATCACAAGCCCAGTATTGCTAACTCACCTTGTGCATTATTTAAAATCATAGAAACTATAAAATATATTTCCTGCTGTAATAATGAAAGTGAACACATACTCGTCCACAGTGTAAAGGCTGATTGTTTTTATGCACTCAGGACATGGATCGACGGTGGTATGTGGGGCAAATGTCACGAGCACAGGCCGAAGTCTCACTAAGACAAATGAATGCAGTGAGTTCCACCACTAAAGCCATAGAATGTTTTAGAATGATCTAAAATACACCCCTGCCTTCAAATAATTCTTATAAATTGTGAATAAAATAAGCTTTTATGAGAGAATTAATTTGTAATTTAAAAAAAAAAACAGGCCTTTCCTTTGTATATGCGGAGAAAGAAAACATAGATAGCAAAAAATAGAGAGAGCAAGTGTATGAAGACAAACACATACTTAGTGCTGAACATTATGTCTTTTTTAGGATGGCAGTTTCTTGGTGAGAGACAGTTCAAAGGGCTGCACAGAGCAGCCATACACGCTCATGGTGCTGCACCAACAAAAAGTGTACAACATCCAGATCCGTTTCCTTGGAAACAAAGATGGATATTCCCTGGGCACAGGCCTAAATGGTGTCGAGGTAATGGCATCTGTTCATTCTGACAGAAACGTCAGTCATGAATGATATCCTTATTAACCCTGTAAAGCCTGGTGTATAAAACACTAGTCAGAAAAATCATGGAACAGTTTATTAAACCTTTAGACAAAACGATTTTTTTTAAATTTTATTTTCAGTATTCAGTATCAGGCGTTTATGTCTCATATAGTATGGTACATTAATATAGGACAATATGAAGCTTATACTTAAGGTGGGAAAAATGCCTCAGTTTTAATCAAAGGCCCAAACAGAGCAAAAATGAGCAATTTGGTGCAGTTGCTGACATTTATATGATCAAAAAATAAGATAAAATTCTGATAGCTTGTAATGTAATTCAGTGAGATCTTTATAACATAGCATAATGCTTGCATAAAATTATTAGTTTATTAGTTTCATAAGCTTATTATTAGTTTCATAAGCTCTGGGCAAAACATAAAATGCAAAACGATACAAAGATGATTAAGAGACATGCAAATAAATGTTCCTCATATGCCCAAGAAAACAAAATTTAATCGCTGTCAAAAATGCTATTTATTATTACAATACACAGTGAACTTTTCATATCAGCAGACAATTTCCCATACAAAATATCAAAAGCACAGAATCACCTAGATTTTCGGTGGTGTAACAATTTATTCATAAGCAATATTTTCATCAGTGTTCTATCAGCTTTTACATACTTAAATCGGCATGTTTTTAATATTTACCCCAGGATTTTATAAATGCCAATACTTTTTAATTGTATGCATCATCTTTTATGTCAAATAATTAAAACATAAAAATAAAAACACCAAAATTATGCTAACAATAAATTAATTGAAATTATGCTCATTTGATTTGACTGCAGGAAATAATGTCATGAGATTAGGGTTTTAAATAAAATCTTGAATATACATATATGTTGGGGGGAAATGCATACTTTTAAACACAAGACTAAACCACCAGTAGGTGGCGGTAAGGCACTTATTCCTTCAGAACGCTGAATCAATAACAAAAACGCAGTGTTGCTTGGAGAATGTGCAATTCTTCTGTTCTGATCTTTGGAACTATTTTCGGTGGTGAAATAGAACAAAACAGTCAAAATGGTGTCTAAAATGTAACTTAACTTAGCTAGCTAGTTCGACCTGTATTTTTATTTTGTTATTTTTTTATTCTGCTACCGCACTTCTCTCTGATGACACATTAACTACTGATGTTCAGTCAGACTGGAAAAAAAATTGTGTTAATGTGACCAAAAATATTTAAAACCCACTGAATCTGAATTTAAAACATTTTAAGGCCTTTTTTTAATAGGAAAACTTTAAGACATTATAAGCCTTTTTAAGGACCCGCAGACACACTGTGAAGGTGACATTTTTGGAATAATACTTTAAGGTCTTTTACTTGTTTAAAAAGTATAAATTACCAGTCAGATGACAGAAGGCATGTAACAGATTGTGTACAACAGGTTTTGATAATTTAGACGTCTTGGAAAGTTGTGAATCAAAAACACATCAGTAGGCTTTATATAGGGTTAATTAAAAGGCTTTATAGGGTTAAAGTGAGGATTGTGTTTTAGATGATCAGCTGTGGTGATTTATATTGGTTTAGTGATATTCCCTCAATTAATCGACTGTATGTGTGTCCCAGAATTTCTCCAGTGTCATGGACATGATTGCACATCACATGAAGACCCCACTGATTCTGATAGACGGAATGGAGCGTGGATCAGGACCTAATCGTCAGTGCTGCCTCATGTACCCGGCAGGTTTCTGAACCCATAAAGCAGAAGAAGAATCTATGTAATGCTGACTGGATTCCAGTGTCAAACAGAGTTACATGGAATTCAGACACTTTGTCTGGTGAAATGCAACAATTTTAAAGTTAGCAATCAACACCTGGGGCCGGTTGCATAAACCTTTTTAGCTAGTCATCTAATTTTTTTTTCTTTAAGACTGGTTAGAACTTTTTAAGTCAGTTATAAAAAGGGAGAATGGTGTAATTTGAATCCAAAAAGTAGGTCTGATTACCTCTTGGAAAGCTACTAGTTGGTCAAACTAGTTCTTAAGACACAGTCTTAACATAGTGTTGTTTATGACTTGTTTATGCAGCTGGCCCCTGGATATGTAAGTATTGCAATATGAAGTCCATGACTAAATTAATAAATCATACTCAGTTTAATTCGATCCAACAAGACTGTCTACACTTTTTAAATTAAAAATAAATGTTTAAACACTTTCGGTGTTAAAATCGGTGTTTCGGTGTTAGCTAGAGGCAATTTTACTTATTATTTTACAATTTTACTTACTCTTAAAATGTACATTTGTCTGTTCTAAATTAAATAATCCTAATGTTTTTTAATGTTTGAACTGAATGTTTCCTATTAAATTGTGAAGTTTAAGTGAAAAAGCACTTCTCTTGAGTTACATATTCAGTCTTCCATCGTCTGTTGATGGTTTAACCCCGTTAGGGTTTCCACGTCAGTCTGGAGACAAGCCATTTTATCAGGGTGTGTGAAACACACGGTCAGGTTACACTGCAGCAGCTGGATCTTCACTGAAAACAAAAGGTGTAGTGGTTGAACATACAGCAAGAAGAACACAAGAAGACACCCTCTGATTTCATTCTGACTGACTGAAACATAACCAGCACCAACAGGTTGTGTGTTTACTGTAGACAAAGTACATAAATAGAAGCATTCTGTTATGTATTATGCAAAGGTTACTGCTAACGTACACCCAAAGGGAAAATCTATCAGCTCATTATCATTTTACAGTAATCAATCTAAAATGCAGCTACAGCAGGTCTAATCCACAAGTAACTGCTGCAATATACAACTATATTTAGTTCTACTTAACTGGATATGCAGGGCTCAGCAATAGATGTAGCTAACATGTCTCTAACAAATATAATGGCTATATGACATCATAAAACTCATTATTGACAGCCCTGGAGGATTTGCGGGATGTTCTGAGTGTTGATATGTTTGTGTTAGCATTGACGGCGGGCACAGATTAATGTCTTAGCGTTGACTCCTCGTTAACTGCCACCCTTGGCAAGGGTGCCATGTTTTCCTCGAAATTTGTTCACGCAATACCCATTTCAAAGCCACCAGAGGAATTTCTGCCAGCACTCAAAAAAAAAGGGGAACTATTAAACTGCCAGCACATTTCAGAATTGTCAAAACATGAGTGTGCAGAGATGACTTTTCAAACTGTGTATTATTATTATTATTACATTTCATAAGATAATTTTACAATACTGGTGAACAATCTAAGAAAATAAGGTTGGGATTAGGTCCAACAGTCACTGAATTATACAAAAAGAAGTTCTAACGTAGCAAGTTTACCTTCCAATTGGTCAATCAATTCCGACATTAAATCCAACTGCTTCAAGATATAATCCAGGCCATCTGAGGTCCCATGTTCACGATTCTCTGTGGAATTTCCCTCAGACTCCATCTGTAAGACACACAGAGGTAAGGATAATTATCTATTACCATTTATATGGTATATCTTTCGCATTTGGCTCCCAAACTCTGGAATAGCCTTCCTGATAATGTTCAGGGTACAGACACACTTTCTCTGTTTAAATCTAGATTGAAAACACACCTCTTTGGCCAAGCATTCAAATAATGCATCTCATAATTTTGGACTGCACTTATATCTGATCAAATGCACATAATTATTCTTTAGCTTAGGTTAAACTAATTAATTTTACTTGGCTGGAACAGCAGCTATGCTAATTATGTCTCTATTTGTTTCTCTGTTTTGCCGTAAAGCTCCAGTCTGGATCCAGAACACCTGAGAAGAGATGATGCCAACCCCTCAGAGGACCTCAGATGATGCTAACCCTGAGACAACATACAGAACTACCACATTTTGCTATAAGTTTGATTGCATAATTGCTGTTAATAGTGTTAATCGTCTGTTTGTTTACATTTTTTATTGATTTTTCCGAACATTTCTGCCGTATGCACATATAGTGACAGTCATCAATGATGAGCTACTGTAGAAACTTAATTTTCTGTAAAGTTGCTTTGCAATGATTTGTATCGTAAAATGCGCTATACAAATAAACTTGAATTGAATTGAATATGGTCTCCTGTCTTAAATGGATGGCACACACAATAAGAAAATCTAAAAATGGAACAGCAGAATATTCAGAAGCCCCATTTTTGTATTTTATTGGTATTGGATTAATCAGATTCACAAGCAGTATGTTTGCTTGGTTGATATTTTTATTCATTTGTATGAGGGAATAAAACCATGCTAAATCACAAATATACAGTGGCACCAAACAACTCTGGAAGATCTAACTGCATCAGTTTTAACAACATTAACATCATCCTATTAGATATGCCTCTGTTCTACATTGAAACTCTGACTTTATTTTGGGGGGATATTATGTTCTTCAGTAGCAGGATGACAATTTTTATCTTGTCCATCTGTGGGACCACAGATGACAGCTTTGCACTTGAGGAACTCATTCTCCAGGTTCTTGAAGGATTCAGCAAGATCTGGACTGGTTCGGAGCACAACCATATCATATGCCATCCAAGACAACTTCACTGAGGACAAAGAAAATGAAATTGACACAGTCGATTTTCATTCACAGCATTGTTATTATATTTAATGCAGTATTTGTTTGCTAAGTTACCTGAAACATTCTCCATTTGTTCAGTCATCTTCTCCAAATGTTGGTTAAGTTGTAAACTCTCACGAGTGATGTTCTCACATAATTGCGCACTCGAAATATCGTCCGACATCTAAAAACCAGCAAAGTCCGTAACTCCCGATGGATTGCTGTTATTTAATCTTAAATGTTCAATTAGTGATATTTTCATTACATAAGAACAAATTTTAAACGCACATAATCTGTTCTACACGTTTTTTCTTCCATCCGTTTTCTGTCATTCAAATGTAACAACGTTACCTCAGATCAAAGCGACGCTGCTTTAAATTACGTTAATAAATGAATATACATGTAGTGTGAATAGAAATTCAGAACTTAATTAAATTACCTTGGTTATGTATCGAACTGCAGACAATATATATAAAGGTTTTGTAAAAATTTTTTTTTGTAATGTTTAGTTGGCACTGCTGGAGCAATGCGCGCGACACGTAGATTTAACGGCTCTCGCGCGTGCACACTCTCAAATACCGTACACCTTGTGGAATCGCTATAAATCTCGCTTTCTTTTAAGGGACATCCGCTTTATTTACACGAATCGGTTCTTTAAAGGTGTTCTTTTCAGAAAACCTATTGATAAAACGATTCATCGATTCTTTTACGTCATGACGTCCTCCCTGACGTCCCGGCGTGGCCTGCTAAATAAATGAACGAGCGAACCAACACAATTAAATAAATATAAATAAATGTCATTTAATAATACAATGTAATACAGTTTGCACTTATACTAAGCACTATCTCTTGGCTAAAATGTTATTGCATGCTTTAATTAATTACAACCAACACTTTCGATAAGGGAAATGAATTGATGGTGGTGGTTCTACACCTGTTTTATCCAGTCAGTGTTCTACACAGAACGGTTGAATGACAAGAATGTAAATATCATTCTACTTACAAGCTGCTGTTGAAACTTTTCCGTCAATGAATTTGTGCTTGTTCCTCATAAATATTTTGAGAAGTTAAAGTTATGAAAAAGTTTTATTCATACACACACACATACACACACACACACTGACACACACACACACACACACACACACACACACACACACACACACACATATAAATTTATTTTCAGTAGTTTTATGTGGTTGTAACTGAAAATTCCAGTGTGTCAGGCTAAATTGTGAATGCCTTCAGGTGATGGTGTTGCTGCTGGTTTTTGGATAAGTGGGTGGTTATGGGGGCTGTGTCAGGAAGAGTATAAACACGTGGAAGGTTTCAATAAGGTGGGACTGAGGCGGTGCTACATATGCATAAATAAAACTGGTGCAACAGGTGATGATGTTGATACGTTGATACAGCAGAAGAAAGCACAATAGCACTGAGAGAGGACACACGCAGGACAACTCCGACTGGAAACATCTTATTACAGGTCATCAGAAAGAAAGAGTTTCCAAGAGGAACACATCCAGATCACTCAGCAATGGCATCCTATGAATCTCAAGGTCAGTCTCCGACGAGATGTGGCCCTCAGTTCCCAAGCTTGGGACAGGAACCTCCAGAACTGAGTCTGTACAGCGATGGCTACTATCCACCACCATCACTGCCGAGTCCACAGCGAGCAAATCCTTCCTCATATGAACTCGGAGACTACGCCGCCTCATCGCCTAACCCCTACCTGTGGTTCAACAGCCCAGGGATGAACAGCACTCCTTATCTGGGTGGAACCCCAGGCCCTGCAGGACCTCCTTTTGTTCCCCAGCACTACGGCATGCAGAGGGCCTATTTGGGTCCTGGGGGACCAGGTGGTCCCGGTGGCGACCTGAGCTGGTTCTCCATGCCTTCTCAAGAGGATCTTATGAAGTTGGTCAGGCCACCTTATTCATACTCCGCTCTTATTGCCATGGCCATACATGTTGCACCAGATCGCCGCCTCACTCTAAGTCAGATTTATCAGTATGTTGCAGACAACTTCCCTTTTTATAACAAGAGCAAAGCAGGATGGCAAAACTCTATTCGTCACAACCTCTCACTAAACGACTGTTTCAAAAAGGTTCCACGAGATGAAGATGATCCAGGTGAGTGTTAAAAAGTTAAAAATTCTTTTAAAAAGTATTAAAATATATAGTCTTAATAATAATAAAATATATAAACATTACACATTATTTCTTATGTAAATATTATTTATATATAATTTTATATATAATTTTAATAATAAATTTAATTTATCATTATATTTCAATAAATAGTTTTTTTTAAATAATTTTTAATAATTAATAATACTATATAATACCTAGATAATTTTTTGATCATATAACTGTATTTAATGTGCAATTTATCTCTCATTTTAAAGGGAAGGGAAATTACTGGACCTTAGATCCAAATTGTGAAAAAATGTTTGACAACGGTAACTTCAGACGCAAGAGGAAGAGAAAGTCTGACAGTCTCCTAGAGAAGAGCAGTTCTGGTGGGAATCTGAGCTCAGAGTCAGGAGACAGTAATGGCAGGGGCAGTCCAAAAAATCAAGCTGTTGACATTTCCACTTTGCCTGAAAAGGGTCCTTCACCCACATCCACGGGTCCGTCACCATGCTTGAGCAACTTCCTGACTGAGATGTCTGGCGTAGCTGGTTCTCTCGACATGGAGGGAGATCCCCTGAGTCGTCCCTTTACACTCAGTCTGCCAGGGGATGGAGCACAGAGAGCTTTGCAACCCGTAGGGTTTGGCACTTACTCCCCCAGCTCCACGTTGTCTGAGTGGGCGTCACCTCTGCCCCCACCACCCCCTATTTCCCCATCAGCGTCCCACTCCACTTTAGGCTACAGCGGGCCTGCTCTCAGTCAGTTTAATGGGCATTTCTACCCTGGTTTGAGCTCCACAGGTATTCTTTACCCTCGGGAGGGCACAGAGGTGTAGGAAGAAAAGCGGGTGACAGCTAAAACAGAAAAAAAACTGAATGATCAATACACGCTACTGTCTCTGGGGGCAAGAAAAAATTGTTGTTTTCCTGAAACTATACACTGCTTTTGGCCTAACCGAAATCCTTTGAGTTCTGTGGGCACAAGATACGAATGAATTCCCACAGGAATGGTCTAGTCAGCATGAGATATGACAGGCTGACTCTAGCAAAGGCCGCTGTTACCAGCAGCTCTGACCTGAGGTCAGCTGCTGACATCAAGCCATTTTACGCACATATCTGATTCTTACTTAGCTCATATTACTGACACTGAATTCAAGCACATGTAATGAAACAGAACAGAAGAATCACTTCTTATGTGGGCGGAGAAACTCCATGCAGTGAAAATATATACGTATAGCAGAATTTCTTCTGCTGCATGCTGGTATTGTCATATGATAATGTCAGTCTTTGTATTTTAACATGATAATGTGTTTTATGTATAGTTGTAAAGTTGGGTATGTGTGAAGGATGGAGTGTTTTTTATTTTATTTTACTTTACTATGAGGTCTTTAAGGGTGTATATTGCTTCTTTTTTTAATAAAATACATGTAAAATAAAAGTGACATGTTATTCAACTGAATAATTTTATTTAAAATAAATTCTGTTTGTATTTTACTAAAAACAAATTCCTTTTTATTTTACTAAAAGCAAAGTTTATCTCAGATTTAGAGCTTCCATGAAAAAAAAAAAAAAGAGATGACCTTGAGAGAACTAGAACTAGTTTCACCAGGTCACTCTAACTGTCATCACTCCTCCCTTTTTTTTCTTGAAACTTTCACTTTGTATTATGTAGGCTACTGCTGAGCCCACAGTTTTTGGCAGTGCTTCAATTATACTTAAAATTTGTCAGCATTTGTATTCATGTGATGATTACATGGGAGATAATATGTTGTAAGACAGTACAGTAGCTGCTCGAGATAAGAGCTTGATATTTTTGTTTAGTTAACAGAAAATTTGATACAGCCAGACAGTGACAGATAGTTAACAGTTCCCTTCATGTTCTGCTCTATGATTTCTGTTCTATTCTTAAATATAGTGGCCTCAAAGAGCATTTGGACATTTATGCATTTCAAAACAATTAATAGATTTCTAGGTTTGAAATGAAACAATAAATATACAGTTTCATCTTAAGAAAAATAAAGTATTTGGACACTTCTGGTTGTCAAATGTAAACATACATGGTTAATGTGATTTACTACAACTCTAATAAGGTCCATGTCAGATTATAACAAGAGTTTTTGCACTCATGGTGAAATGCAGTGAGTGAATGACTATAAAGGAAGTGCTTTTTGCGAGCTTTCTGTATACATCCCATTCACGATTTGAATAAATGTTTTGTTTTACATGCTGCTAAATGGACCAACAGCCAAATTATGCTCTGCCAAGATTTGGCAATGACAATTGCATTTCTACACTGGAGTGAATCCACTAAATTGTCTTTCCATGAGTCACTCACGAAATTGCAATGATTGACACTGACACAGCGATAACCACTATTGTAGTGATCGCAACGGATGGGACAAAAAAATAAATAAATCAAAATATGTCAAATAGATTTGTGCATTTTATTACTTTATTACGGACTTTTCACTTGACCTTGTTAAAACCATGTTTATTTAACTGTGAAATTGTGAAATACTATGTGTTTTAATGTATTATTATTTTCAATTTTGTCACTGATATAATTAAAAAATGAAATTAAGCAAAGAATTTGACGTTGGCCTAATTAAACTACCTAGGGTTTAAAACACTTTAAGTGTCTTAGTGTTGTTTAAGTGTACAAATACTGTAATGATTAAAATGCATGCTTAGCAACCAGAAAATAGAGATACAAATGAAAAATAATAAAATGAAACTAGAAAAAAAAAAAGAAACCTTTGGTTCAGACAAACTGAATAGTTTCTGAGACTTGATTCTGTTAGTGGGGTCTATAGCCCGGAGCAGTTTCTAGAGTAGGAGTATGCATGTGTACGTTTGTACTGTCAAGATAACCATAAAAAATGTCTACATGATGGAGAACTTTGTTTGGCAAATTTCACCAAGGTCACCAACAGACATGTTGCATCTGTAAATCAGTTATCCTGTCAGAAATGAATCCATTTGGTTGTTGTCTTTACCTGACTTAAGGGTAACTTTAAGCAGGTAGAAGTTTACCACAAAGACCTCAACTCAGATCATATAACAACTGTTTTGCATAACAGCTCACAAAACACCCCAGGAGACCAGGGAATTACATTTTCTTAAGAAATTAACAAATCTGGGTTTCATGATTTTCATTCTTACGATTTGTTTCATGTGTACGAGCAGAAGCTTCAATTAATAGAGAATGAGCCCTCAAGCAAATTCTTGCCCAAGGGAATGTCCTCTTCAGATTGAGAAATTGATATAAAGTAGTATGGAATCTGTGGATTTATTATAAGGCAATTCCTTAGTTAAAGTAACACGCAAAACACGTGCCATTATTCGGCACACTAAAGAAACATTTGCACTATTGGATTTATCTTTGAGATGAGTTATGATAATTCCTGTTGGCCTGTGAACCATAAACATTATTCACACGCATATAAACAGAAAAAAGAAAGAAAGTTTTAATAGAAAGGTATGTATTCTTCTAATGGTGTATTTGCATATCACATAGATCTTTGCTTATTTTGCCACTGTTTTTATGCAGCAGTGCATATATTCCATGGCATTTAGTTTATATTTACATGCCGGTCGAGCACCAGCTGTGGCAGGTGAAAGTAGGGAAGAACTTGTTCTACTCTGTACCGTCTGCTTCAAATGTGCCAAAAGAAACAGAAGGAACACTCAGTCTTACAAAACCTAACAATAAAACAAATGTAAGGAAAGCTGGCTTTTGGTTGAAAACTCTACACCCTCTCACTGATGTAATGATGCAAATTACCAACTGCTTATTTTACCATTTGGAAATGCTCAGTGCTTTCTTTTTGGCCCATGTATATGGAGATTTTGTGACTGTTTTCCACTCAGACAGCAATTTACAATTGATCTCTGATCTCTCCTAGGAAACCAAAATACACCTTAAAATATAAATTAAATTATTCTGTAGAATAACATTCTCTGTATATATATATATATATATATATATATATATATATATATATATATATATATATATATATTCTTCTGGGGCTGCAGTCACTACAGCTGTCCTCATTTAGATTTATCAATTTAGCAGACGTAAAGCAAATTTACAAATGAATGTCCCATGATATGCATTTCTGATATGAAAATTATATTTAAAGTTGTCCTCTCCTCCCTTATATTTCACAGTAAGCTGTTCAGTTATTTAATTAAAAATAAAAGTGGAAAATTCATTCAAAGGATATAACAGAGATAAAGACATTTTTATTTATGTTGTTTTTGACCACATTTGGCCTACAGCCATACATAAAGAGGATGAGACCACAATTAATGAAACAAAACAAAACAACAACAAAACAAACACAAAGCACAAAGCAAACACATTGCCTCTGTGAGGGGGGACTTGTTACGGCAACAGGTCAGTAATGACTGATTATCACAAATGTACATTTGTGTTTGACTAATTTGCTTTGTGTTGACTTATTTTGCTAGATCTATGCTCAATATCCACTCATCAACCACACTGTTTCCTGTAGCCTTGGGGCAGAATTATTTCTCAACAATATAATGTGATTAAAATCTATAAATCTTCTGTTACACCTGCTGCCTGTTGTGTGGCAAACACCTGTCCTTCAAACAGAATCTGCCAAAATAATGTGTTCGAGATGCTTCTGATATATTCCAGGAACAGATTTTATGACCAGCCAATGACAGTCAGTACTGGATCCATTTACTGACTTGTCATTTTAATTGTCTTAGATAAATAACAATTATGGAAACAACAGCAACAACAAAAACATAAATTTTCAAAATCATGTTTTTTGAACGTGCCTTTGAATTTTAAAATATTAAGAATATACAATGGGACATGAATATTGTTATCCAGGGGTCAGCAACTAGTCCACAGTGTTACTGCAGAAGGTCCGACATTTACTGCTGTTTAAAATATCCAAGCTTTAACAAATTTTTGTTAAAAGAAAAAAAAAGCTAAACTTCAGATTGTCCCTCCCACATTTAAATGTATTATGTGCTATAAAATTTAACTGTTTTATACAGATATGACTCATCATACGTGAATATAAATAATGTTTTTTTTTCAGTAAGTTTGGGGTCAGTAAGAATATTTTTTAAAGAAATTAATACTTCTATTCAGCAAGGATCCATTAAACTGATTAAAAGTAGAAACATTGGTAATGTTATATAAGACATCTATTTCAAATACTCGTCCCGTGTTAATCCCTCTACTTCCACTGCTCTCAACACTGTTGACGGCGCTGAAGAAAAGAGGTTATAGCAAGCTACCCCCTCTGGAAGAGGCAGTCACTGCGCATCTGTGAGCTCCATCAGCCCTGGGGTTAAAAGCCCAAACAGTGCATCCATCTAAGCTATGCAGGACTACCTCAACCCTAGCAAACAGGGCTTATTCAGCAGTTGGCCAGGCTGGCTCAGTGCTTCACAAGATGGCGGTGCTTCAAGTGTTCCAGTCCAAATTTCTCCGCACCATGGACAAGTCCAGCCAGAGTTCTGATGCCTTTAGAGAACTGCGCATAGCGACTAACCTGGCTCTGCGCACTACTAAGGTCACTGCACAGGCGAACGGCAAGGCCATGGCCAATTTGGTGGTGCTGGAGTGCCACCTTTGGCTGAATTTGACAGAGATCAGGGAGTCTGACAAGGTCACCTTCTTATACTCACCCGTCTCTCCTAAGGGACTTTTTGTCCCTACAGTGGATGGGCCACTTCAGCCCCAGCCTAAACCTGAACCTGGGCCCTGGATGGTGAAACACTACCTGATTCCGAAGCACCAAGGTGCCCCAGAGTGATGTTGAGCCTCAGAAGCCATTCTGATCCGAATGCAAAGAGGAAGAGGAGAGGGTCAGTTCTCGTTTAGGCCGGAACTCCCTCAAAGAAAGCTTGCGCTTGCTCTCCATCCCTTAACACTGAGCCAAGGAAGCTCCATTCATGTTGGGCCCATCCTCCCAGTCTCAGGCTAAGAAAGATATCCCGGATGGGTCAAGATGTGTTCTAAAAACCATAGGACGAGGTTAAATGCTTCAGTTCACTCGCAGGTCACCTCACTTCAGAGGTGTTATTCAAACCTCGGTATGGGACAATGATGCTTATGTTCTCCGATCTGGAGTACAAACACTGTTTGCAAAAGGAGCCATGGAAACAGTTCCTCTAGTAAACAGCGAGTCAGGATTTTACAGACGCTACTTCCTCGTCCCCAAAAAAGATGGTGGAGTCAGATCCATTCTCGATCTTAGACATCTGAACTGCTCGTTTATGAAAAGGCCATTCAAGATGTTAACTTTGAAACAGATTCTCATGCAAGTGTGTCCCGAGGACTGGTTTCTTTCAGTGGATCTGAACTATGCTTACTTTCACAGCCAGGCAGCCCCCCATAACAGCCTGTTCTTGAGATTCACATTCAAGGGAGTGGCCTAGCAGTTCACAGTCCTGCCATTCGGACTGTCCCTGGCCCCGCACACACACTTCTTTTCTTCTTGTTCGTCCATCACAGTTGATGATGACCATGGCACGTTTTGTCATTTTATTGGGTTTTGATGAGTGCGCAGATGGCTGAAGAGGCCAATCCGAGCCCGGAATTCCCTGTGCTACACTGGACAGGTCAGGGAAGATGTAGAGCTCTGAGGTACAGCCACATGTCCTTCCTTAGTAGATTTGTGCTGCTGCCTCTTCAAGATAGCACAGGAGCTTCTCCTGCTCTCACAGAGGACTGCACCGTCCTGGACTTTTCTTCTCCAGGCAGGTCGGTCCTGTGCTAGGGATTCCCAGCTTTTCAGATCGAGTCCAAAGCTCTTCAAGGAAACTTTAAGGGTATCCTTGTAGCGCTTTTTGGGTCATGCTGTCCTGGGACAAGGTAGCTCCAGGAGAATGGAGACTACATTCCCAAATGGTTCAAATGATTTGGTCTGTCTTTGGGATGGCAGAGGTGGACCTCTTTACCTTAGAAGACAACTTTGACTGCCCAATCAACTTTCTGAGACAGTGAGATGCCCTGGCCAACGATTGGCCCAGCATTCACCTGTATGCCTTCCTCCCGGTTGCCCTGCTTCCTCAGGTCATCAGACGGGTCAGGCAAGTCAGACGCTCAGTCCTCCTGGTGGCCCCACTCTGGCGGAATCAGATGTGTTTCCCCGAGTTGATTCAGCTGCTATCAAAAGCTGTGGAAACTTCATGTTTGGCCCCTCGACGGGAGTCTTTGCAGCTCCCTGTGAGTGTAACTAATACCATTTTGGAGGCTAGAACTCAGTCTACAAGACATCTTTAAATGGTCAGTCTTCTCTGACTGGTGTGCAGCATGGAACGAGGACCCGTCCTCTTGTGACATGTCCCACGTGCTAATCTTTCTAGGTGTGAGGGCCCACTACACCAGAGGAATGGCCTCCTCCTCTGCCTACCTTACCACCATCTCTATTTTTCATACTTGTGCGGCCGCCGGCTGGTCGTTGCCGTTTACCTTCACCAGGTTCTATAACTTGGATGTCTCTGCCTTGCAGGCATGGATTTTGTCCACTTATCAAGCTTCAGTATTACAGTAAACAGGAGTTTCCCAGCCATAAGCGTGTCAACACAAAAAAAGAAGCCCCATCATGGGCTTAAAAATGTTACCATCAATTTACCATGGTAAAGCCATTGTACTGTTTTGTAAGGGTTATCACTCTTAGCCTTAGGATTTAGTTCAACCCTGATCAAAAATATGCTTATTCATTCTTTAAGCCATAAAATTAAAGCAGATGAATCCTTAGAACAACCAAAAATAGGGTAAAATTCATAGTATGACTTTGTAGTGTTAGTGTGGGAGAGGGTTATGTCAAGGATGAGATTAAATTGGGTGCATTCCAGCTGGTTCTGTGCAGTGTTGATAGCATAAACTTTAAACAGACATGAACAAATCCATCACAACAATGACGTGTTTCGGGGGAAGGGGCCGATGAGCTGAAATCGAACTGTTAAAAGGTGATGACAGAACTGATAAGCTTCAAGCTTTATGGCTGTTGATTTTTCTCTGTTAATACATTTATATTTAAATGGGGGACACTGGATGAGACTAACCCCCTAAAGGGCAATGCACCCTGCTGCCAACTACTACAACACCAAAACCAAAACAGCAACCACGTGCAGCAATGTTATCAGTTAAACAGTATTGACTGATTAGCAATGTTTAGTAAACTCAATGTGAAAATGTCAGGCAGAGAGATGAAGCTCTGATTCACTGAATCAGGCATAAGAAAGACCATCCAGTTCCAGGTTACTGTTGTGTGTAAATAATCTTACACACTTCATACACATGCTATGAGGAGACAAAGATTAAAGATGCCGTCCTTGAATTATTGGTGCTCATAAGCACAGCTAACCTTCTCCTACAAAGTCACATTAACGTACTTTTGACCTGATTAAGTTTGAATGTCACTTAAAAAACTAATTTCTGCTTGCTCTATCTCTCCTTCTCTCTCTCACACACAGACACACACACACACACACACACACACACACACACACACACACACTCACACTCACACTCACTCACACTCCTATTTAAAATATTACAGCATCTTAAGATTGGAATATGCAAAAGCTTTTTAAAACACATAGGACAAGTATTTCTATTAATGTATTTAATAAAAATAGACTAAGTTTTGAAAAATGTAACATTATGAAGACTAGACATTAATTATGTAACATAATTAATATAATAATATAATTTCAAAATTCAGTTTAAATTGTACATATCTGATTCAGTTCAACTGCTTTGATTCAAACTGAATTGTTGTTCCGTGAATTTACCCAGACAATCTTTCTAAGAAAGACAAGCAATCCATATAATCAGAACACTGACTAAATCAGAAAAAAAAAGCCTGTTAAAACACACATGCCAAGAACAGGTACCATTTTCATCCTCTTGGTCCTTAAAGGAAAAGAAGTCCATTGATTGCATTCAACAAGATGTTCATCAAGAGGAAGAAAAATATAAACAGAAGACAACAATTATTCCACATCTATGGTCCAAATTCCATCCCAACATGAAAGCATCCATTCTTTAGGACTGTTCCAAATGAAACTAGCCTCTGTATATCTGGAGAGCACAGTGCTCTAAATGAACTGACATGTACCAGGGCTTATATAGAATATTTAGTGAAAATAGTGTTGAGAGACAACAAACACTTTAGTGTAATGGACTGTTCTGTGTTATTTCCCCCTAAAATATTTGACATGTCAACATGACAAAAACAAAACTCCATGAGTGTTAAGAGACATTTGGCCCCAACTCTGCCGGTAGCTGGTTTCAAACATCATGGCTGTTTATTAGTTTCAACAGCTAACAGCTGAGATGTTTCATAAGCAAATACAATGTCCCACAGATGCATCACCACATCCTTGAGTATCAGGCTTATGGTTGATGTTGGAACTTCAACCCCTGATATTCATCTAATAACCCGATCTGATCATTCCAGCTGGTTTGATGTGAAACATACAGCAAAAGCCAGTGTGATATCCTCGTTGTATGTAATCAATATTCTTTGGAAAAAGTCAATGATATTAAGATTCATTAATGTGTTTGTAGATTTGGAATTTAAACCTCTTTGCATGAATTTTAATCAAATTAACCTATCAAGCCATCAGGAGAATATCAAATAAAAGGAATAAATTTAATCAGCCAGTTTGCTATTTAACAAAGTATGCTATTGGATGTGAAAACCATCTGAATGGGAAAATACTAATCATTTATTGCTTTTACTATATAAAATAATCTAGAAAAATAGCTAAAAATGTAGAGCATATCAATGGAAATATAATTTTACGCTTAATAAAGATACCTTCTTACATGTTGCGTCTTCATTCATGCCTGATGACCTTTAAATTATCTAACGTCATAAGTCCAGAAGCAAGTATGCACCGATGCATGCTGATCATGCTGGTATCCTCACTCTAGTGCACTTACTTAGCCTAAGGTAAGATGTGGCACCCCACATACAGCATTCATCAGCATATACCAACATGCCTCCACAGTGGGACTGAAAAGTATGGAGGCGGATTGTAATTTTATTGTATATTATTTATATCACTACTAATCTTTAATTTCTCAAACAGTTGATAAAAATAAGCAAAAAAAAAAAAAAAAAAAAAAAAAAAGCCATCAGGGTTTAGAATTCATGAGACAACAAATCTGCACATCAATTAAAAATATGATATCATTGACTTTTAACAAGAGTAATTTTGCGAATCCCAAATATATAATATGATTGAAATAAAATTGCTAAGTCAAAAATAGGGGCTCTTAACAAAGCCAAGACTACACTACAAGCCCTAAGGAGGCAATACACTGCCTCATTATACTGCTATGGAGTTTTGCAATGGCATTAGTCATTAGTCATGGGTAATGCAACATAAACCATTACAAATGGAAAGGATTTGCTAGGAAATGAAAGTGCATGAGAGAGACCCAGAGAATTGCAGTATTTCACCAGGGAGAAAATAATAGATTAAACTGTCAACAAAACGGATGAGATTATGTTATTTTAACCTTGACTTGAGGTTGCCAGGCTACTGTCTCTTACTCCAGTGACCTGGCCTGCATACAGCCTAAGGGATAGAAACAGCTAGTATGTGGAGAATACAGATGTGTATACACAGTGGAAAAACAAGTAAATGAAGCTTGGGGGGTTGGTAGAAAGTGCATTTGTATGCAGGTGGTTGCGCTGCTTAAAAAAAGAATAACATATTATAAACACATAATTGGGTGAATAAGTAATTAGTTAATAAGTAATTTAATAAGATTAATAAGATTGCAAGGATGCAAGGAAAGGTGTGGTATATGTTTTTATGTAATATATTTCTATATAATGGCCTTCCTATACATGTGTGTATTTATCTCTCTCTATATTAAACTGATATTGCTAATAGGAGAAACAACTGTAGTTCATTTGCATCTTCTGAAATGTAAGCTTTTCTCTGTGTCGGTCAATTAAACTGTTCACCGGAGAGAAACATAAATGAGCTATACTGTGCAGGCATCTCCTATGCAGCACTAATGAAGGTGTCAATAGTGTGCCCAAGGTAGAGATCTGTTGCACTCATCCTTTTCCAGCTGCGTAACATCACACACTACCAGCGCACTGGTACTAAAATCCCACAGCCCTCATTTCCTCACCTTTTTATTTAGCAATGTTTTGTTCATTTCATTCTGTCTGTAGGCACATTCCTTTTCCTTTGGCATTGCTAACATCATTCAACATATCATTTAGCCAACTGTCTGCTCTAAAAGCAAGTCATATGTCTGATGATGTTTTAAGTGTTTAGAGAGTGTGTGTGTGTGTGTGTGTGTGTGTGTGTGTGTGTGTGTGTGTGTGTGTGTGTGTGTGTGTGTGTGTGTGTGTGTGTTTGCAATCCTTTTATGTTACATATGCAGGCACATTACAGAAATAAAAAAAAATAAAAAAAAAGTAAATGATATGAGTAAAGACAGGGAAATGATAATAGAGAAAAACCTCTCAGGGGTAATGAGTTAAATGTCCAATGGACACGTCCAGAGATGAATTTTAAATAAGGGAAGATGTTGTTAGTTTACACTGATGCAAAATCCCACTTGCCTCTCGTGAGTAAATGTGGATATGGGGGTGGTCTCTTCATCATCTTCCCTGATGAATCCTGATTGGCCAGTTCAGTTCTTGGTCACCCTGCAGAGATTTGAGTGCTGTTGATTCCGGTTTATTGTTTATTTATTCAGGATATGTGTCACCTGTTATAAAAGGAAAGAAAAGAGTCAGGTCCACAATTGAAATGGATATCTAAATATAAAACATTTACTAAATCCTCACCCTCCCTCAGCTGTCTCTCAGCATAAGTCCGTTCTTACAAAATTCCAGTGGATGTAAACAGATTACTAATCTCTAGATTATCACATTTGATTTCTTTTTCCTTTTGAAACACTGCAGAACATTAGATAAAATGGTCAAAAAAGCAAGCCAGCTGATGGTCTGAGTGTTTTTAATACGAGAAAAATTTGTGGTTCAGCACCCACAGTGGTGAGCCTGGCATAGACCAAGTCGCGCTAATACCATGTGTTCATCCACATCATCCCTATGGTTGGCATGCAGACAAGAAATGCTCTCTTCTTTCACTAAAAACTGAACACTGGAGTACATCCCGCCCGTGAGAGGGTAAATGAGAGCGACAGAGTAATAAAAAATAGAGAAAGAGAGAGAGTGAGAACGAGGGAGTCAGACACAGAATCTGCACATCCTCACAAGCTGCACACCTTTACCGTGCACAACTGGACTAAAGACTGGACTGAGAATCTAAAAAAAAGGTGAGTACAGCAAACTGCATGAGTCTGTGAGAATTTAAAGCCTGTGATGAAAGCAGACAGAAAGATACAATAATGGTTCTTATGATTCATAATAAGAACCATTTCCCTCCGTACTTGAGCTGGGTTTTTGAATTTTTTTTTTTTTTTTTGAAGATTAAAGGTTCTTGATGTTTTATAATATGTTCTTAAGATCAGAATATTGGTTTCTGGGTTCTTTAAAAAGCATCAGAACATACTGTAGATGATTTTCTAAATAACTATTGAATGAGAATTTATCGGTGCAATTTCACACAAAAATGAAAATTTTGTCAACATTTACTCACCATCATGTCATTCCAAACCTGTATGACTTTCTATCCTCTATGGAACATAAAAGAAAATGTGTTTTTTATTTATTTATTTATTTTTTAATAATGGAAGCTAATAATCACCAGTTTGATTTCCAACATTCTGAAATTCTTCTGTGTTTTGAAGAAGAAAGATTACAGATTTGGAAAAAAATGAGGGTGAGAAAATGATGACAGATTTTTTTTTTTTTTTTTTTGGAAGTGAACTGTCCCTTTAAAAAACACCTTCAATGACATCAGGCTGTAACATTTTGGGGTCTTATTAATATATATTATAGGAGCCTACATGTAGATGCCAAGCTGGAGTGAATGTAAGTCATGTGATGACAAATGAGGTCATGAGGCACATAAGTCATTTCAATTTTCGCTCTCATGAGCTGCACAGCCACACAGATCCGTAATTATAAAACTGTCTTAGTGATCTACTAAAATGGATGGAGAGGAGACAATTACAAGACCGGGCAGCATGTGACGGTCTTCTCAAAAATGGAAAGAGGACAGACGAAGTAACATGAATTAAAGAGAACCTGAAAGGAGTGGCAGAGGGAGGAGAAAAGGAAGCTGGCATGTTGATTATCTGTCAAGTGGATTGTGATGGGAACGAAGGATGGAGGAAACAGCTATTCATGTGCCGAGACGATTGGTGGTGGGTTCGATTCATCTCGGTTCGATTCAGACATCCTCTTCTGCTGGATTTCAGTAGTTCACCAGTCAAAGCTGGTGTCTTCAGGTCTAAAGGAGAGGATGACAGGCCATTCCTTCATCTAGGGCACACCTGGACCAGGTGCCTCTCAGATCTGAGTATTACTATCCTTTCAGATTCTTAAACAGGCCTCGCAAAAACAACAACATTGTTGTAGGTTTCTAAGCTGTGAAGGCATTATTTAAGAAAGTTTTCTCTTTCAGAAACCGTGATTTGCACCAGAAGATTAATCCAAGAAGGAAACAAGGCTGCCCTGTAGCCAGAGAGCAGAGGTTATATAATTGAGCTTACCGAGGTGTGACCTGTGTGTCTCTGTGCTGTCAAACATTCATTTATCCGTCAGTTTGAATCCAGCGCCTGTTTACAATGTTGTGTGGGTTTAAAGCCTGAGGACGATGTGAAGAGTCGGCTTCAATTATAGAGAGCCGGTCAATCCGCAGGGATATGATTAAAGCAGGTCCACTGTCCCTCTCCGGCAGCATTCCATCTGACAAAATAATATAAATGGAAGACTGCTGATCAAAAAGCGAAAAAGACATGGATGGACATGAAAAAAAAAAAAAACCTGCTGTCAAATTGATATGTTACTTGAGTTATAAAGCAATGTAGCCTGAGAAGTGCTAAATAATGAAGCCATAACCAGGCCTGGATGGAATCTGTAGATTTTTTTTTTTTTTTTTTGACATTTTCTGCCCTCATTTGCAGCAAAAATGTCAGCATTCCAAGAAACAGATTTAAAGGTGTAAGGCTGCAGCCGAATATGCTTTTCATATAGTAGGTGAAAAAAAGCACGTTAAATAATTAGTGTCTCTGAATTCACGGTATTAGGAAAACAGTAGTTAAAAACTGATGACCTACTACTTCCATTGAAATTTTGAATTGTGCATCCAATGGCCACTTTATTATTTCATGAGGCCATGAAAGAGGATTCGTGAATGACAGTGTAGCGATGCATTGCACACTGGTAGGTCACATGACAATAACATGACTAATGCAGTACGGTATGTCCAGATTACATTCAGACTATATAGATATAAAGTATACATATTATATGTCCTCATTTGTAAGCAGCTTTGGATAAAAGCATCTGCTAAATAATTAAAGGTAAATGTAACAGCACTGGCCAATATGGAAGTTGTCTTGGACTGATACTGACACTTAGTTTTGTGGAGGTAGCATTACTGAAAAACATTAAGCATCAAGTTTTCAGCTAATGATTCGACCAAATAAAAATCAGCTTTTGACTGGGTGTAAATAGTGGTACAGTAAATAGCCTACTGTTTGTACCAAGTATAAATAACAGAAAATAGCATTGTTTACCTCTCTGCCTCCCCATTCCCCCACCCACCCCCAATCTTTCTCGGTCTTTCTCTCTCTTATGTACATGTGCACATCTGTGTCACATGCCTCAGATGGCACCTGTAGTTTTATAGATGAATCTCCTCATTGCTCGGCTCCCTATAAATCACATGAGATTGTCAATGACAAATCTTGTGACATGCTGCATTCTTCTAAACTCTCCATTTTCCTCTCATGCAACTGCCCACCTTCTAGTTTCAATCACGATGCTGATTTGTTCCTTGTTGCAAATTCACATCCCATTTTGTATTGGTGTCTTTCATTTCTTTTGTTTCCCGTGTCCCTTTCATTTTTGACACACCTGTAACTTTTGAAGTTTCTGTGAGATGATAAATGACATTTTATTTCCCCAAATCTCCTTTCTATCTCTGTCTCTTGTCATGCTGTTTTCTCCCTATCTTTTCATCTTGTTTATCAGTATTTTCTATTAGGATTTCTCGGGAGAGAGTGTTAATCATTCCAGCGATTTTCACTGCCTTTTCTATTGCCAACTCTTCCTTTGTCATTGACAATCTCATGTGATTTATAGGAAGCCAAGCAATGAAGAGATTCATCTATAAAACTACAGGTGGCATCAGAGGCATGTGACACAGATGTGCACATGTACATGAGAGAGAGAGAGAGAGAGAGAGAGAGAGAGAGAAGAGATATTGGGGGTGGCTGGGGGAATGGGGAGGCAGAGAGGGGTTATTCTCTGAGCCAGTCAAGTGACGAGTGTGAGGGAAGCCATGCTTGGACGGAAGAGACACACTGTGTGCTGAGACATTAAAATATACAAGAAACAATAAGATATTTAATGAAAACATAGGAGATCCATGAAAAAAAGAAGACAAAGAAAAGGATTGAGAACAACCTGGATACGTTTTGCTGGAACACTAAGTGAGAAAAAGAGACCAAGAAGAAGAGTGAAGGGTAAAGCCACAATGATCTGCATCTCAGATCTCCACAGGTAACTGCTGTTAATGTGATGTTCATGCGGCATGACAGAGATGGGGACAGCTGATGGATGGATGGAGGGAGGAGGTGGAGGAGGAGAGGAATAATTGAAGAATGGGAAAATAGAAATGAGAAAGAATATGTAGTGGGAATGAGATGGGTGATAAAAAATATTCAAATGCATACATGTGAAAATGCTGACACGTGATAATCAAGACTTGTACTCTGTCACACTTCAGGGGGCAAAATGTCTGATTTATGTGACTGATTTATAAATAGAAGTGCACTGACATTTTGAAAGATTGCTCTAATCTAAAAGAAACCATTGAGAAAAAGAGATGAGGAGAGAGAGACTTAGAATAAAAGAAAAAGAAGAAATGTTTTGTGGGGGCTGATCTGTTGTAAAATGGTCCAGCGCTTTTCATTATTGACTTCTTTTTGTTCAGGTCCCATGACAATAACTGCAGTGGTAATTGCTGGTGTGTCTTGAGGCAAGGCAATCAGCATCATAATTGAAGTAAAGAGAAAAAGTGACTGGGAAGTTGTGCGTTAAATAAATTGGCACATTAATGAAAAGCTGTTGGTGGTGCAGTTGTGTGTGGGCAGAGAGGACTGCTGCCATCTTGTGGTAAAGTTCTGGGACATTAAAGTTTGCATGGTTTATGGGTACTGTCAACAGGACTAGTGCCCCAGAACCTTGAGCTGAGAATTGTAATTTTTGGGTCAACTTTCCCTTTAACAAAGTGGTTAGTTCTCGTTTCCCAGGCATACTTTTGATATACAAACTCAATTGTAAGAAATAAAGCCAGAAGTCTAAGACATTTCAAGAGCCAAACATGGAACACAAAGGCATGATTACAAGGTCTTATTCACTAATTTGTATAATCCCTGAAAAAAAAAAAAAAAAAAAAAAAAAAAACAGTGTGTGGGATGACAAGATAGGACCATCAGCAGCTGGTGCCCAGGGTGTCGAAGGGCCGTAATCCCTACATGATGGGGAAAATTGTAACATCTTTTTCCTTAAATCCTCTTCACAGCCACTGCTCATCTGTATCACATTATCACAGAATGCTGCTGTATCGTCTGTTCTGGATGAGTCTATTTCTGTTGATTACAAACGGGTGAGTAAAGAGTTAAGCATCTGACTGAGACTAAGAATCCCCGGACATCCACACTGTTAACATTTCTCCCTGTCTCCCAGTGAAAGAGAATTTTATGGGAATCATTTTGGAGAGTGGAATGATTCGCAACTACAGCCCACCATACAGAAGCTGATGAAAGGCTACAATCGATACCTAAGGCCAAACTTCAACCGTGAGGGCCACCTGAAGTTAATTAAATATAGATGGAGAATTAAAACACATAGTGTATAGTTATTTAAATAATTAAAACCCAATAATAAAAACACACTTCTTTGTTTCCACAGAGGGGCCTGTTGAAATTGGAATGAGTCTGGATATTGCCAGTATTGATGCCATCTCTGAGATTAACATGGTACTATTTACATTTATAAACTTACTTTGATAAGAGGCTTCAGGCAACAGATAACAGGATTCTTTAATTCTGTTTATATACCTATAGGACTACACAGCCACTATCTTCCTAAGACAACGATGGCGAGATTCCCGCCTACTATTCCCTGGAAATGAAAGTCTGAGTCTGGATGGACGGCTGGTTTCTTTGCTGTGGATCCCTGATACGTTCATCCCTGATTCTAAGCGTTCTTTCCTCCATGATGTAACTGTGGAGAACCGTCTGATCCGCATCTTCAGCAACGGCACTGTGCTCTACGCTCTTCGGTAAACACTGAATTTACAACTTCTTACCAAAGGCTGAACAGCTGCTCCGGGCAGATGTATGTGCATCTGGGGAACCTTCCCACTGAAATGTTTCAATCAGTATTCCTCCTTTTCTCCACAGCATAACAGCAACCATCGCCTGCAGCATGGACCTCACCAAGTATCCTATGGACAGACAAGAGTGTACTTTGCAATTAGAAAGCTGTAAGCGTTTTCACTCTCAAATTGTTTTTTCTTTATTTTATTGGTTATTCAAGAGCAGCCTGTGCAAACCCTTAAATCTGTATGTGTGTGCATGCATGTTCAGGGGGCTATAATTTACAGGATGTAGTGTTTTACTGGACCCGAGGGAATGACTCAGTGAAGGGGCTAGATACACTGCGTCTGGCCCAGTACAGTGTAGAGAGCTACTACACAACCGTATCTGAAGCTGTGTATGAAACAGGTAAAAACATCTAATTTCATTGTGAATATCTTAGCCACTTTTACATTTTATTTTTACTAAAAAGTACCAGTCAGTCTTGGTCTTTCAGTCACATTTATATATTTATATTTCGGCATTTGGCAAATGTCTTCCTTTTAAGTGGCTTACAGCGCAATCATGGTTTACAAAATCCCAAAAAAGAATTTGGACAATTAGGCCAGACTTAAAGACGTATGAATGCCACTCCATTTGATAACAAAAGATCGTCCAAGTGGCATTTCAAAGAAAATAGCACAAGCATAACTATTCCAGAATAAGAGGTTTTAGGTTTAGAATGATAAACCAAACAACTGCATAGCATATATTTCTGCAGATGCACTTGGTGTGATCATCTGTTTATTTATTTATTTATTTATTTTAATAGACTAAATTCATACTACTTTTTGGTCCCACTGTACATTTGCTGTCTTAAAAAAATCTGTTAAATTTACAATTAAAAAATATATATTTGGTTTTTACTTGGAAATTTTTTTAATAGTATTTATATTTAATGCAGTGTTAAACCATTTACAACCATTTTCATTGTATATGATAAATTATCTTACAGTTTATCAATTAACTATTTTTAATGTAGCATTTTTTAGTACTTTTTGTGAAATTGCACAAATTAATTTATTTATCTTTTTTTTTTACAGTGAATAACCTGCAATATTCTGGATCTGTTTCAGGTTTTTATCCGAAGCTAGTTCTGCACTTCTCTTTACGTAGAAATGTGCTGTTCTTCATTCTGGAGACGTATGTGCCCTCAACATTGCTGGTGGTTCTGTCATGGGTGTCTTTTTGGATCAGTCAGTCCTCCGTTCCAGCTCGCACCTGCATCGGTCAGTGATTCCAAGAGCTTATTATTCAAAAAAAAAAAAAAAAACATATGCTACAAAAGATTTCTAGATTATAGTAAAACTAAATATTCTCTCTCAAATCCATTTATTTGACAGGGGTGACCACCGTTCTTACCATGACCACACTAATGATGGGTGCCAGGACCTCGCTTCCCAATGCCAACTGCTTCATTAAGGCTATAGACGTCTATCTTGGCATCTGTTTCACCTTCATCTTTGGTGCTCTGCTGGAATATGCCTGTGCTCATTTCTGCACCATGCAGCACCAAACCATTGTAGATGTGCAAAGGGTGAGAAACCTCTGGATAGTGGCTAAAATGACACATTTTTACAACTTGTTGTATTTTTTAATTTTTACATTACATTTTCACAGGAACTACTCAAAGAATTTGAGGAGTCAAATGGTATGACTCACTTGGCAAATTCAATGTCACCCAAAAAGATGCAGACTGAAGAATCCACTCAGCAGGAGATGCCTGAGCAATCTGTGACATGCGAAGGGAATGAGGCCACAGACAAGAAGAGAGAGAAGGGGTGCAGTTTGTCCTCTTTAAAGCAAATGTCTCGCCGAGCAGCATCCATGATGAGTGTCGAGAATCCTAACAACATCGACAGACATGCACGTGTATTTTTCCCCATGGTATTTCTCCTTGTCAATATTTTCTACTGGCTCTACTACCTTTTATTCTAATGGATGAACCACTCTTAATGAACAAAGCATTGCACAAATGACTGTAAAAGTGAATGGAATGTTGACTCCCTATCAGTTACAGTTACATAGTGGCCTATAACAAGGAGCTGGACTTGGTTCATTATTGCATTGAAGAAAGTGTTTCTACACAACAATAACAATGAAGATCACATGGACACACAAAAATCACCATAGACTCATCTGCAGCAGGACACAAAGAAGTACGCTGTTCTACGCATCCACTCTTTCTTAAGCAACTGCCTTTACATTACTGATTTATTTAAGGGTTCAGTGCTTTACGTGCTTTTAATTCTTGCTTTGTTTTGCTATGTAAACGTAATGCGCTGTAGGGGTGCTGTAAACTCCATAAGCACTGACCATAATAAATGGCATTAAGTAAAACCAATAATGGTCAGTGTATGCATGTATGTACTTTGCGGTCCGCAAGTCTGATTCAGGTGTAATTCAAACCTGTAAATAAAGTTTTAATATTTAAAAAAATGCCAAAACAAAGAAGCTTTGAGAAATGTTTAAGATTATGCAATATTTCTAGGTGCCTAATAATCTAATAATAAGCTATTTTAGAACAGTAGTCATGTTTGCATTATCAATCCAATGTAACAACTGACTACTTAATCACCCACTCATTTATTCATCCATCTAGCTTCCAATCTATCCAACCATAGATCCATCAACCCATTTTAAGTGATTTATTTGACTTCTTCGGTTTTACTGTCAGTCTGAGGAACGCATTTCCGCATCACCGTCGACGTTTCACTGTTCATCCAAGAGCTTATTGCTTTACTCACTCTGGCCATAAGGTGGCACTGTCGCGCTAACTCAATGAATGAAGTGCACCGTATGGTCAAAGAGGAAAAACCATCAGCCAATCAGAAATCAGGTTGCCTTTTAAAACTCAGCCGGGAAACGGGGAACCAAAACAAACGGCATTCTGCTTGTGTAGAAAAGGAAAGACTAAAAACAGAGAAACGGTAAGTTTTAACTTTTTAAAAAAAAGACTATGTTTAAGTTAAACTGTATGTAGTGATTAAACTCACGTTATATTCCGCGGTTCAGTTTTTATCTAATGTAAAATTGGCAAACGGACTTGACCAACAAGTTCCATTTCGTTGTCTTGATTTTCACCCTGTCGATGCTGTGCAAAGATACAAATATGGACACGATGATTTACCTGGATCAGGAGAACGGCAGACTGACCACTCCAGCCGTCAAATCTCGCCAGAACAGACTGCACTCTGCTCCAGGTCAGTGCCAATATAGGTTTTTGTCTCATAACCAAAAAGGGACCACTCACAAAGTCCCTAATATACGTCTGTCACATTTTCAGATCAGTGCTTGAGAACACCTCTGACAGGAAAGGCACGTCTTGGAGCTCCTCTGCAATCGGGCAGAAAAGCTTTGGGAGTCATAAATAAGGTTGTTGCCACCCCAGCAGAATCTCATAAAGCAGAGGAGAAGACTAAACCTGCTGAAGCCAAGGTTTGTTCTTGATATGCAGAAAAAAAACTGTATGAACGTTGTTTGTAGGTTGATTAAATGCATTTTATTCCACCAGTGTAAGTTCCTGCTCAGCCAGCTAACGTTAGTGAGGAGATGCCAGGGATTGAGAAGTGTTTTCCATACAATCCAAGCGGTAAGACTGACCTGCTGTTTTATGGCTTTTAATCTAAACTTTAGACTTCAGCTCTTGACAATTCTGTCCCATGTTAAATTTGTAGAGTTTGAGACCTGCAGTGTTCCAGATGAAGTCTATCTCAGTTGTTTCTCTCTGACTGGTCTGGGAAAACAGATGTGGCCGACTGCTTCACCTGTGGAAGAGCTTATTATGGACCCGTGTTTGCCACTCTCACCTTTAAAGATGCCCAGAGGTAATGGATATATTTAGAAATGTAGCTAAAGTTGTCAGTGCAAAAAGTCTTTATGCCCAATTAAACTTGTTTAACAAGTCTCTTTCCTCATGCAGCGGTTGAATGTGTTGATGAAGTGGAGGCATTCCTACAGACTATCAGTGAGCTGACTGTTGACTTGCCCCCTGAGTGTGAACTCTAAATTTTCATGTGGATTGTAAACTTTGTATTTTTTTTATTTTAATTGTTTGCTTTTTAACTGTTATTAAACATTTTATGAAAGTGTTCAATTTTGTTAATCGGACACTAGGAGGATTTATTTCTTATTTATTTTTTCTCTTGAGGGGTTAGTTCCTCACCGGCATTAAGATATCACTGAAGGTGTTGTACTTTAAACATTTAACTGACAATCTACTAATCCTCTTTCTGTAAATCCAGTTTATAAGGAACTGTCAGGTTTTCAAGTCTTGCAAAACCTAGTTCGCTAGTTGTCTTCACGGTCCGTTTAATTTTTTTTTTTTTCCTGTCCATCCAGTAAGACTTTGGTTCAGAGGACTTTGCCACAACATAGGCTGATTAGTTTGCTTGTTGTTGCCTTTACTGTCCATTTATTATTATTTTTTTTTCACTTTCTTCCTGTCCACCTGGAGAGATTTTGCATCACTTTCAGCCATAGCTGTATCCCTTCTAGCCACAATCATAATTCCCATGCAAGTATTGTACAAAGGAACAAAAATACACTACTTTTTTTTTTATTTTTTATTTATTTATTAAAAGAATATTCCCAGCTCCATGTCTAAAGACATTTAAAGTGCAAATGTTACTCACATTAAAAGGTGGAAAAACAAAAGGATATAAACAGAAGTATCAGTTAAATACACTGAGGCTAGATTAAAAAAAAAAGTAATGTTAAAATTATTTACAATCAGTGTATGTACACTGTTAAGAGCAGGAGTTACCCCAGAAGTACTGTGTAAGCAATAGAGTGTAAAAAACACTTTGTACAAATCAGTCACCATGCCTCTTAACATACTATTTTAAAGTGGATTGTCTCACATGCATTCCCATCATTCTTTACAACCTACCCACAACTCTTTTGTGCACTTTCAAAGGACAAACTTATTTCCTCATACTATCTCAATCCTTCAATATTTTGTACCTGTAACATGCACCTTCACAAGACTTGAAGAGGACATCATCATTTGACTGCAAAGTATTATAATAGAGAAGCTGCTTTGTCGTTCTAACCCCATTATAAAGCTACAGAAGTGGCAGTCGTAGTCAATATATATGCATTTACAGCAGTCTGTGTTGGAGAAAGGTGGCTGAAAAGTCCTCATGGTAACCCTGACATTCCTGATCAGCAGTTTAAGTCCCCTTCTTTGATTCCCATTCCTGGTTAAAAATAAAGCATTAAGGTTAAAGTTACACACACTCACACACATACGGGCCATTCTGCAATAAATAAGACTTAATAGCAGGACCCCAAACAAATCGATGAAACTCATTAGAGACTGACTCATTAGAAATATATTGAATGTTTTAATGTGATCTCTATTGATGCAGCAAACTGTTCTGTTTGCATTATCTGTCTTTTGATGCACTGCACTGGATAATGTTGAGAACACTGATTTGTTTACCTTGGCTTTCTGCATAACGTTTCCCTTCGTGGATGCATAGATGGAGGGGGGCCACTTGCGCATTTCAGAGGTGCAGTTGACAGGAAGAAATGACTCAATATACTGAGTCTCCGTCCTTTGGGTCTGTAAGGTAAACAAGTACAATATTTACAATTTTGATCAAACTTAATTCTAAAATTAGCTTTTTAGGTCCAGTCAGTACCTTGTTTGTAGTCTGTAGGTACTCTGTAGGTGCCCCCAGTTCTCCACCAGCCAATGATTTCTTCAGGTTCTCCTTCACCTGCGTGAGTTTGAGCTCTAGGTCCACACGCTCTCCTTCTTTCACCCGACAGCTGTCCTCTAACTGGGCTACACACTCCTCTAAAGCCAACTTCTGCTTATCTGCACAACATGTGTATAGTTCAGTTTACATGTGCGTTTTTGGCAGATCCATTATGACAATATAAAAGCAAAGAAATTACGTAAAGATTATTATTATTACTAAAATGTTAAACAAATTATGAAGTATTACGATTACTAAAATAATATTACAATATACTATTACAATAACATTACATTAAGACTATTTCACTGTAAAATAACAATAATTATAACAACTAAAATATTAAACACAATAAGAAATTCGTATTTTATTAATGCTATTTTTAATGTAAAATAAAAAGTATTCATGAAAAAAATAATATAATCATTGTCATTTTACAGTACAACTGTAAAATTACAATTCTAATATTTATAGCCCTCTTTATTTCTAAAAGCCATATTGCGATTTAAAAATGTTCTGTGTTATGATAATATTACTGGTACCCTCTCAAGAGAACAATTAATGAACACTATGCATCATCTAAACATGGATATAAAAGAGAAATGAGGACATACATATACGTGATTGAAAAAAAAAACTATTTTTGCTAGTAAAAGTGTTGAACTATTTTGAAAGAGTCCCTGAGTATCTCATTAAATAGGCAGGAAAGCTTGCTTTCTCACCCGCTGCACCATTCATCTTCTCTTTGGCCTCTCGTTTCTTTTTCCGCAGTGAGACTAGGGCACTTCTGATACTATCTATTTCTTTTTCCAGGTCTTCTTTTTCTTTCAAGTATCGGCGTGCGTCCTCCTGTGCCCGCGTTTTCCCATACCTCCCGTACTGATTTGCATCTGAAATGTCAAGTAAAGGTCAGAGATCAGACCCTAGAATTCTGTGGGAAGGTGGCAATGCTTTTAGCACTTATCTGGTGAGAGAATGAGTGTGAAAATGCAGAAAGCTGTAGATCAAACCAAAATGTCTTGTTAAGCTCAGGTTACATCATTCTGACTGCTTTTGAAGTGACAAGAACTCTACAGCCATTTTTAAAATGGCCAAAATAAGGTTGAGCAGTCAGCAGGCTGCTAAAAAAAAAAAAACTTTAAACCATTATAGTCTATACGTTAAAGACAATGCTGAATCCAACAGCTGTGTTTATTATAAGCATAACTAGCACAGTGCAGAGTGTGATGGGACTCACTGGAGCCGTGGCGTTTTAGAGTGATTTGTGGACTGGGCTTTCCTGTGTCACTGCTGGAGAAAGACGAATGACGTTTTGTTTGTGCTCCTCCCATCAACCTCCCATTTTCCTGTTGAAGAGAAAATGTGCACCGTGTTGGATACTGTATATTTAAACTACTGTACTGTACGCTGCTTCATAAGGTTCCAATGCCATTTGTATCCCTCATACTCAACAGGTGTTTAACACATACATATATACATACATACATACATATACTATTTAAACTGATTGACCCTTATGTTACATAAACAACTGAGTAAAAAAAAAAAAAAATTCAAACAGTATTTTTATTGCGTAGCATGATTTGAGGCACGCACAGATGGAGAACTGAAGCTTCTGTGCGGGTGTCTGAGGGTTCAGCACGGGTTTAACAAGCCACTCAGAGGCCAGAGGCCATGACGACTGAACCTGCTCTAACCCCCGATTACTGCATACAGAGTCATCACACACTTCTCATCTTTCATTAAAATGCAGTCACGCCACATGCACACAGAGGCACAAGGATATTTGACCTCTTCTAAAACAGTTTTCTTTTGGAGGGAGGGTTTGAAGCATATGGCTTGTAAAAAGTGTTCTCTTAGAAAAAAGCTGGAAACCACTGTGTTAGAGTGGAAGCACATGACCAAATGTTTCTTCATCTGCGACCACAAACCTCTATGGGTTCGAAAGGGACCTCATCATACGTTCTTGAATCTGTGGAGGTTGCCCATCTAAATAAACAGGAAAAGAAACAAGAACAGTTAAGGTAGTCAAAATCAACATCTAAAACCCCAGCCCTCATCTCCTTCACCCTCAACTCACAGGAAAGAGTGACGGGCAGCTGTACGGATGTTGGCAATAGTTTCCACATCTACATAGTCATAATGTAGAGACTCGGGGTCAGCAGAGGAACCGGTTTCTGCCAACAAGACTCCCAGCCAGCGGCCCATGTCCTCCGAACAACTCGCCTAACACAGCAAACACACAAGGAACAAACATGAGCTACAAGCACAGAGCTAGACACAAAATATATCACACACAGACATCAATTAAGATCTATTTATCACACATAATAAATGAGTATTAAAGAATTACAAAACATTTTTAAAAATCCTTCTTGAGCTTTTGCCGTTGTATTGATAGTATAAGTAGGAATTGATGATACATCACTACCAGAGATGTTACTGTTAACAAAATTATTAAAACTTTTTTGTTAACTGAAATAAAGTAGAATTTAAATATTAGATGGAAAAATCTCAACTAAAACTTAAACGTTGCATTGACAACTAATTACAATAAAATAACAAATGAAAATAAATTGAACGTAAAAAAAATAAATAATAATAATAGGGCTAAAATTACATTTATATATATATATATATATATATATATATATATATATATATATATATATATATATATATATATATATATATATATATATATATATATATATATATATATATATAGTGCATAAATAATACTAAAATGACACTTGTCAGAGCCATATTGGTTATTTGCCAATATTATAGATTTTTACACTCATCAGTGTCAGTCAATATTGAATATTATTTTCTGTAATATTCAGCAAATCTCAGAATGAATATAAATTTTTTCTAATCTACATTAGAATGATATGATGCCTATAGTCACCTTAAGATGATTGTTTTAAGCTTTCTTTGGTTATTTTTATTGATTTAGATGAAACAGTAAGTCATTTTAATATCCACAATAAAACATTGTGGGCTTGTCTTTATCAGCCAGAATTTGTATATTGGTCCTAAATTAGCTTGTAGCATGTGTGCTAACTGCTCGAATACAGCTCTATGAAGCATTGCCGTGAAAACGTCACACAAAACATTCAGTACCTCTAAAGCTGCCAGCTCTGCACCTCCTTTCAGTATCCTCAGGGCGAAGGGGTGTTTAGGCCCGAGGCCTGGGACAACCTCGCATCCCTTCAGAGCCACAGTGGTGTGGGGGACCCGCTGTTCTCCTTTCTCATGGTAAAGGTAAAGTGATCCGGCCTGCACATGACACCAGTGTTCCTTCCAGCACTGATTCAACAGCACTCCTACATAACCTGACACACACACACACACACACACACACACACACAAACACACACAAAGAATTGCAGCAATTATTACAGTATGCCCACCTCTGTTTCATGGTGTAGATTTATTCCACTTCACTGTCTGACATCAAAGGCTAACAAAGAGAAGTTGAAAATAACAGGTGGAGAGAGTCATGGGTATTGTAATCTGAGAAAGAGAAAGGGAGATGAAAGAGAAAAATGGGTCTCCTACCACACCGAGGATCCTGGTCGAGTGACGTGCGGGCGTCTCCTGGCAGTGGAGGCTTTCTTTTGGAGAAACTGATCATTCTTGTGATCTTTCTTCCTGCAGCTCGGCTTACGGTGCCCGTTAGCTCTGACAGTGCACCTCGCTTGGGTTTACCTGTAAACGCACGTTTGATGGTTCAGTGAAATAAATGTAAGATATGTGTGGTCTACAGACACACAATCTGCTGGAATTAGGCCAAAGCTAATAAAGACTTTAACTGGTCCAAACAATGATAATCACAAACAATCCACATCCTGCATAAAGAGTTCCTGCTTGTTAACAGAACACCTGTGACAAAGCTCAGGAAAAAAGATGTGTGATAAAGAGAGGGAGGGAAAGAGAGAAACAAGATTTTTACATTCAGAAGGGATTGTGAGAGTTTCTTGCAACAAAAAACTTTTTTGAGTCGTTGCCAGGGTGTTGCTATGCAGTTTTTAAGGGGTTATGGATGTGAGGGAGTTGCTTTGTGGTTTCTAAGGCTTTCTGAGTTGTTGTGTTGTTGATGAGGTGTTCTGAGTAGTTTTTAATAAGTTGCTATGTGGTTGCCAAGGTGTTGCTATGCAGGTTCTAAGGTGTTCTGGGTATTTGTTTCTCACAGTGAGGGAGTTGCTTTGGGGTTTCTAAGTGTTTCTGAGTTGTTGTGTTGTTGATTACGTGTTCTGAGTGGTTTTTAATACATTGCTATGTGGTCGCTAGGGTGTTTTGGGTGGTATCCAGGGTGTTGCTATGCAGTTCATATGTGTAACAAAAACACTGCAGGATAAATACTTTCACTTTACTTTGGAGTAAACTACTAGTAATGAGAAAGATTGAAGAATTGTAAGTCAGGCTAGAGAAAAAAAAAGAAAAAAAAAAAACTAAAATAAATATACTGAGGATGAATAAACTGAAGATCTCACCATTTTCCCGTCCATCGCGAGCACTTTCTCCACTTGGCATACTGTCAGAATCTGAGGTTTGCTTCTCTGAAGAACACCACTACAGGGACAACAGCACAGTCAGATCAAACTAAACATGCCAAATTTTTAGCAATACACATCCATAACTCTTATATGGCTAATACTGTACAATAAGATATGCAGATTATTGAAAAGTAGGTGTAGGAACAGGGTGCCAGACAGCTCCAACAACATTCAAGTTCATTATTTACAGCTGCTCTGACAGAATTTATCACACTGAGCTTGACACCTTTTAATTAAAGCAGATGGAAATTGAGCCCAGAACATTTGAATGCTGTCAGTCTGTTTACATACACACAGACCGGAATTCACAGCAGCACTGGGGATGTAATTACATACAATGATAGAGGACAGACTCGCATCTATTTAGAACAACAATTTATATGCAATACTGTTCAAAAGTTTGAGGTCAGTAAGATTTTTTTTTTAATGTTTGAAAAATCAAGTCTCTTATGCTCTATGAACATTTAAAACAACAGTTTTTTATTCAAATATATTTTAAAATTTAATTTATTCCTGTGATAGCAAAGCTATCATCAGCATCATTACTCCAGTCTTCTGTGTCACATGATCCTTCAGAAATAATTCTAATATGCTGAATTGGTGTTCAAGAAACATTTCTTATTATTATCGATTTGTAGAAACAGTGACACTATTTTTAGGATTCTTTGATGAAGACAAAGTATATTTATTCAAAACCGAAATCTTTTTGTAACAATGTGAATGTTTTACTGTCACTTTTGAGCAATCAGTTTTGAACTTCCTGAATAAAAGTAATAATTTCTTAACAAAAAGTGCTTAAAGTTTTGGACATGTACAATGTACAATTGGCAATAATATTATTTTAAAATTCTTTTTTTTTTTTTTTTTTGCAAGTAAAAAGTCATGAGGTATTCATCTTACATGTAACAAGTGGAATTATTTTCCTACCCAAATCTTGTCACAATGAATCCACCTTTTACAAAAAGCATATCCCCAAAAGTTCCTCCAATCCATCATTGGCACGCTTTATATGTCAGTAATGAAGATGAGGTGCACAGGAGTCATGAATGAGACAAATGTGTGCTGGAATCCCACCTTATCCAGTTCAATCTTCCTAGGAATCATGGGAGAAGATGGGCTGTCCAACCCATTCCCCTGACCTGTAACTTCACGCACCACCTGCAATCACACAAAGATACACACACATGTAAACATAGTCCATCACACAGGGGGACCCTTTAACAAAAGCTATTTTCCTCTTGTGCAATATTGTTTCTGGTAGCAGGATATATCTATTGTGTGAACACATAATGGGTGGATATCCAAGTGTGTGAGAGTGGGACTGTGTTTACTTGGAGCCATTTCTCGGCCTGCTCCTTGCTCTGCACGGCCAACACCAGTGCATCTCCACCGGGAAGAGAGAATCGGAGCTCGTGCTTCTTCCTCCGGCCATCTTTGGGCACATAGATGACGTTGCACAGGCTGAGTGGTATGTCAGTGTAGGGCGACTGGTCTTTAGAGCTTTTATAGCACTATAAAACAATATTCAAAGGTTTCCATGTATCACTCATAACAGCATCAAGAAGAATCAAGGCTCACTTTTATCCCTCAGGGCTTTTGGCAGCTCACCTGGAGTCTGTTCTCGCGGATGACAGTGAGCTGTTTGGCCCACTGGCCGAAGCGTTTTTTCCTCAGCAGGAAGGCACAGATATGGCAGTCTCTCACCGGGTCCATGGAGTTCTCCTCTGAGGGCCACTGGTGTGTCAAACGCTGGCCTTTCTCTTCCTCTTCCTCATCATAGGACTCATAAGAACTGCTTATGGCATCCGAGTCATTATCTGCGGGAGGAGTAATGACATACTAATACTACTGAGAAATGACATCGCTGTGTATAGTATCAGGGTTCTCCCACTTACAGGAGTTTTTGCGTTGTCCGTTCACTTGAGTTGTTGGGTAATTATTCTCAGCATCTTCATAATATCCATCTTCAATGGAATTAGGAGGACTGGAGCTGCCTGTAGATATAAGAGAGATGCATAATGGGCACAATATATTGTGTGAAAAAAAAAATAAAAAATCTGTATAATATGCTCTCCCCAATTTTTGCAAACAATTTAAATGCTCAACTTTAATTTTTTATTTTAAAAAAAAAAAAATGCCAAACTTGGATATTCTATTAATTTAAACTGGAATAAAGGAGTAACTATCAGTGTTGTAGTACTCGATATATTTACTTTCCTAATGCACATTATTGGTATTCTTTTAAACAATTAATTGTACAGTTTATTCCCAGAATAAAAAAACAAAACAAAAAGTTTATCTATGTAATTTTTAATTTAAAATGTAGTCATTTGCACTGAACCAACTTTTTAAGATGATGCCACTTTGTAAGCTCTTGTATAATGTTAATCGATAGCTATTTAAATATTGTTTTGTAACGTCACATTCAGAATAGCTCCATTCTGGTATGAAACATTTGCATTTCCACAATTCAGGCAATTCCTAAGCAATAAAATTCATTAGAAACTGACTTTATTAGGATTTTTTCCTTTTTGAATATACAGTTTCATCTGAATATGTGTCCCATTAAGGAAGCAAATGGGTTAATAAAAACTGTATTCACTTTGGATTCAAATGGTTCATGTATTTAATATGAAGATCTGTCGTCAACGCTCTGACTCTTGCACGAACACAAAGTTGTAACATCACTCTCCAAGTTATATTATCTATAGGAATTTATTTAGACCATGCCATGTTTTCCAAGCAACAGACATACAGCAACAAGACTCACTGCGGCTGGTGATATATTCTGGCATCTTTCCAGGGCTGAGTGGAACGGCTTCTTCATAGTAATCCTCTGGAGGTGGTGTGTTGGGCAGGGGGGGAGGTGAATCTGCTGTGTTCTGGTCCAAAAAAATGTGGCAAATAATGATTTACTTTAACTGTTAACTCCATCACATTAATTCACACTTAACATCTGCTTTTCAGTGAGTCCTCAATATTGCAAAGCTATGTGGCTCAGTTCCACCACTTGGCAAGTTAACCCAATAACAAATGATATGTGACCGCAGCAACCTATCAAAAGCCAAACCCACATGCCACATGGATGACGGCTGTGAAATACATCAGATACTGGCCATCGAGGACTATTGTGCTAATAATGACACCCAAACACACTGACACACAATGAAAAATCTGACCGCTGGAAGAGTGCGCTCTCTTAATAATGGATAAGATGTATGGGGACCTTGGTGAAGGGCTGACAGTGACGTGACTTTAAGATAACAGCCTTGCTTTGAAATTGCAATGCAACTAGAAAGAGAAGTGCAGGTTTCACTGCAGCATGATTAATCTTCCTGCCATATCTCACCATTGCAGAGCACAGCCCTTATTACACACTGACATCAGGGTTAATGATGCACTATATATTAGAGTCTAAGGAGGTCTAAGGAGCAGAGCATTATGGGTAATCCTCTGAGAGAAGACTTCTTACTGGTTTGGGGACAATGTGGGCAGTGTGTTTTGTCTCTGGCTCTTTCTTCTGATCCTCCATTTCAACTTTCAGGTCCCCTAGGTCACAATCTGTAAAAATGTGAAAACACATTTATGAGTGTAATATTCCAAAATATTGGAGGATGTTGAGAGATGTAAATCTCATAGATATTCTCAACTTACCGAATGTATCAAAAAGGGATTCGACAAAGCTGGTTCCGTTTCTGTATACTGAGGTGTTCATGTACATAAAGTCTTTTCCAGTGACTGCAAAGAACAAGTATGAGAAAAGAAAAAAGAAAATGTGTATGGACAACTGCCAAAAGCTTTTTCAGTCTCATTTATGAGAAAAACAAGGCCTAATCAAGCTGATGTTTATCCCTCTGGTCTTGTCACTTTCTGGTCCAAGCATTTTTTTCTTTGTCTAAATTGTCTCAAGCATATTTTTCTATTAGTTCTCTGTCAGACTGGTGTTTAATTTGCAATTTTTGGGCAGTTCTCTGCTGGAACAAAGTTCATAGCTCAATGTGGTCAATCTGATGAGACCACAGGGCCTAACAGGCTTATCCAAGGTGCTCTACCAGATCGAACTAAGCTGACCAAACTGGTCTACAATCCTGTTCTTGGAGGAAGGAAGGAAGGAATTTATTTAAAGAAAGATGCTTTCCAGGAACATAACTGGACATACATGGTCTACCAGCTGGTGGTTCAACCACTGAACCCAGTTTGGACCAGATAATAACCATCAGACACTGATTTTCGGTATTTACCTGAGGGCTGAAGTTGTCTGAGAAGGTTCTTCACAGCTGTTTTCTTCTCTTCTGTAGCACAGCTCAGGGTCTCATGGTCCAACAGCTTCAACAGCACATTCAACTCCGTCACCAAGAGCTCCATCGCTGAAGGTCAAAGCTCAGGGTTAGAGGTTGATAGAGACCAGACTATACAACTGTCAGTGTTTGTCAAAACAACAGATTAATAAGACCAACCATCAACCCGTCAGCATGAATAAGCAATTGAAAACAAGTGTCAGTTGCAGAGGTTTTTGGTCAAGACGTGATCCTCATTGTATGTCCTATTTGTTATGTTTTCTGAAATACATTCAAATTCACACATAAAATGACTTGACTACACATCGTTTAATATAATCATGTTTTTATTTTTGAATAAAAAATTTTTTGGTGGAGCATAAATTAAAAAAATAAAATTGAGTGCAAATTCATTATTGTATTAAAAATGTAATAAAAATATGCAACCCTAAGGACTAAGAACTTCGTGACCCTAACCATAGAGTTTTAAAAGATTTTTCTGTTTCTTGATCGTGGGCACTCATTGACACTTTTGAGGAGAAGGGATAGCGTGCTTTAGATCAACTCGGGTCTTTATCATTAATCATCCATCTCTGACTTTCAAAAGCTTGTAAAGCTAATATGACTAAATCAGAAAGGATCTAGATGCATAGTTCTTTGTAACATTATATTCCACAGAGTGTCTTCAGTATGGACACACATGTCAGCAGACAATATGAGTTATGGGCATGGGGGATGATGACGGGTCAGAAGAATTATAAATTGGAACAGGTTTGGAGCTCAAAACTTTACGCTGGGACTATCAAGATCTCTTCCAGGTCTCTGTGGGATGAAAACCGCCCTGCTGGAGAAACCAAAAACCCCTGTGTAGACTCAAAGACCTGCTCTCTGATCTGTGGCGAGCTTCCCATCCCACCTAGCAAGCTCACAGAAAGCATCAGAGGAGGGTCCAAGCCCAATAAATACGTTCAAAATCTGACATCTAAGATCCCTCAAGACAAGTTAAGACAGTGGGTTAACCTCTGGTCTCTTATGTCTAGATTAGTCATAGGACTCAATGACATTGCTTTGAGCCTGCATGTGGAGTTTTAATCTGAATGAGACGGGCTGACATCCCTAGGATATCTCAACAGATACTGCCTTCCACAAACTGAAGCTCACACAGTGTTACGCACCAGCTAAACCACATTTTCTCTCCCAAACCCATTACTAATGATCCACTACTACTAATGCTGAGTGTTTGAGTTTGAGCAAATGCACGGTCAGCAAATTAGTAAAAACATGTAACCAAAAACCTGGACTGAAAGTATGTTTTGAAGGATGAAAAGACAGCATTAAAACAATAAAAAGCAGATTTGTCAGCGATCCTAGGCAGTGTGTGCCCGGGCAGGAGGTTTGCTGATTTGGAAGGAATCTGACTGTTTTGTTCAAGGAAAGTAATCAAGCCATGAGAACACCTCCTGTCCCAGTGGATATGAGCTCATGGTCAGCACTGTGACCACACTGATCACGAGCAGAAGGCTGAAGGGGGAGGGAAAGGGAGTGTAAACAGGGCTGAACATCTATGTCCATCACACAGCTGGACAATCTGGCTTGGACAGAGGGTCAGCTGAGCCAAAGTATCCACCTCAGGGCCTCTGGGCTCAATATATTAACAGGTGTGGTGGGTCAAGACTCAGATCAACTTCAGCTGTCAGATACTCCACGATTAATGTATTAGTATATAGAATTCCTTCAAAAGCAGAGAGAGAAAATGCTGAAGTGACAAAAAGAGATATGATTGGATAGATGGAAATTCAACGAAAATGCAACCAGAATGAATCTTAGAATGTGCTAATGATATTATATATACTCTCGTTAAAAAGTTTGGGGTCTCAAGGCTGCATTTATTTAATCAGAAATGCAAAATAAAAACAGTGATATTGTGAAATATTATTACATTTTAAAATCTCTTTCTCTATTTGAATATATTTTAAATATATTTATATTTCCTGTGATGGCAAAGTTGAATTTTCAGCAGCTATTACTCCAGTCTTCATTGTCACATGATTCTCCAGAATTCATTCTAATATGGACAATCGTTGCTCAAGAAACATTTCACACATTTTTAAGGAGACAAGAATCATTGTATCATAGTTTTTAATAATTACAGACTTCATTACAGAACTGCAATATCACCGTATCGTGAGCCAGATATAAATATTATATTGTTTGGCCTAATTCTCACCCCTGTTCAAATCATCTGTTTTCCAGTAATAGATATATCTGCACATTCATGCTGGTTTTCCATGGCTACACTCCAATTTCAACAATAACTAGCTTTATCAGCATGTTCCTGTAGAAGATCAACAATGGCAATACAAACTGTATAAGATATTGTGACATAAACATGTTCAGGAGTTTTCAAGTATAGAAAAATGTGTGAGTTTGGTTAGTATGGTTTGAGAACAGTTATTTCAGCCTCTCGGCTCTCTCTATTTTTCCGTGCTTCATTCAAACGGCCACCACCCTCTTTCCACATCCCCATGAGAAACCTAATGAATTATGTGCTTCTAGTCAGATTGTGCTGTGGTCCAGAAAATGTCAAAAAGCTTCAGCATCACATCTCTCCATGGGGAAGGTGAGGAGTTTAAAAGCCACAAAGTAACACAAATACTCAAATTCACACAAACACATTCTAACACCCACACGCACAGAAATTACTCATCTGAAATTTGGGTCAGCATTCTGCTTTGACAAAAGTGTTTTTTTCTTCTTCTTAGATTCACCACAGTCGCAGAACCTTTGTTATTGACTAATGTACTACAAAACATCTCACTTCCTTTCATCGTGTCCCCAGCTGCCTTACGGTCACTCCCACCGGTGTGTAATTCTGAGCATTTCTCTATTCAGACTTGTTGACACAAGGCCCCTGTGATCACAAAAAGCCTGAGTTTAACTTTTTAGCGTGTTTCCCATTAACATGACCTTCTCCAGGAGGCTCAGTTGGGTAGCAACTAAAGTGGCACAATGTTTGCAAGTGTCCAAAATATGCTACATGTGCCCTCTTGGCAAATTATTTAGTGTTAAAGAATTTAGTGTTAAAACCAGCTGTATGGAGTAACACAAGCCACTATGTGTGAAGTATCAGTATAGTAAATGTGTTAGCTCTTGTGTTAGCCAAGCTGATGATCTAATAGTAACTGAAGTGACAAAGAATTACAGAATAGGCTTCATTAAAGAAGAGAAACACTTGTTTACGGGTAGAATTGTATGGTTCAGGCAGGAAAAAAAAAGGTACAAAAGCTGTCACTAGGGTGGTACCCTTTCAAAAGGTATAGCTTTGTACCTTATTTACCCCTAATGGTTACAAATAAGTACCTTAAAGGTACAGATTAGTACCTAAAGTATACATATTAGTACCTTAATAGTTGTATCTTTTGAAAATTTACCACCCCAATGACAGCTTTTGTACCTTTTTTCTAACAGTGATATTATTTTACAATACGATTCAATTTGTTAATATTAATGCAATAGCTTTGAACATTTTTTACAGCACTTATTAATAATGTTAATTTCTACATATACTAAAACATAACTAAAAATAAACAATACTTTTACATCATTAATTAATCTTAACTTCTGTATTTCCTAATACATTTTACTTTCCATAAATTAGCAATAGTTATATAATGAACAAACATGAATTAAAAAAGTTGTTAGTTCCTAATACATTAAAAAAAAGTTAACAAATTGATTTTTTCTTATTGTAACATGTTACTGATATTTCAGATGAAGCTATTTAAGCAATGTAGTCTTGTTAGTTAAGCCAAATATAGACACGTGCACAACAGAATTACATGCAGAGGACCTGCTTCCGAAACATCACATATGCTGCTAGTCAAGCTAACTAGGAAAACTGGTAAACCTAGTTAAAAAAAAACCCCGCAAAAACTGTAAATTGATTTACTTTGTTTTGGTGTATTTCCCATAAAGATCACAAGAGTCAGGTGAGGTTACAAAAAAAGATTTAGAAATCATAATGAACAAAAAGTCTTCAGAGAGCCGTTAAGACAAGCTTAAACCAACATGAGCACAGTGAAGCATATATGATTCCTACAGAGATACACTCTTACGTGAGATCAAACACATGTGCGCTTCTCTTTATCTTGAGCTGCACCTGTGGAGGGTCATTTCCAAAGCCAAGCAAAACACAGGGCTACATGCCCACTCTCCTCCAGAGAGCCTCACATGTGGCCCTCTCTGATAATACCACATCAAAACAGCATAATGGGAACACAGAAATCCACACCGGCGCTCAAAGTCGGATCCAGTTAACCTGCAGGTTCTCCTGATGGCAGGGGTGTTTGTTGCTTTCTTTTGGATCAACCCCTTGTGAGATGTTTTCATCTTTGTCTGCGAGATCTTGACGGCAAATCAGGGTTGATAATTTATTTTTCTGTCACTCACTTGAAAGCACTTTACTGACAGTCGTATTGTTTTAACATAAGCTAAAAGCCATGTTGAGGAATGTAAAGTTGACGTTGAAAGATGTGTTTTTAGAGGACAATGGGGCGTTTTCCCAGAACTGCACCAGTGCTTTAGCACTCAGCACCTCACACATTGCCGCAAAGCGAGAAAACATTCCTCACCTCATTAAAAGTGCAGCCAAAGATGCCTACCAGAGATAGTAATGTATACTCGGTTGTGAAAACCACAGAAAGCTCTAAACACCTTGGTGAGATCTTTATTTACAAGCGTATTTTGCTTAGACTACAAAAACAACACCTGTTCAAACTTGTACAGTTTGAATTTTACGTGTGTGATGCTGCTATATAGATTTACTAATAAAGCAATACACAAACTCATCAACTAAAATGTCTATGAACTGACTAAATACAGCTACAGATACATTTATGATGCTTAATTCAAGTTGGAACGACTAGATTTTACTAAAACTAATCAATATGTTTCACTTTACCATCTATGGAAATTATTCAGACAAATGCAAGAACTGTTCAATAATACAATTATCTAGTTCCCAAGGGGAAAAAAAGACAAACTTGGGAGTAACAAAACACCTACCAGAAACAGCTGCTGAGGAGACAGCCAGGCCCACCATCTCTTTTCCTAGATGTAGAGAGTCATACAGTTGTTCCTGAACAAGTCACAGCAATCCAGAAAGGTGGAATCAGCTGAAGAACTGACTCATTCAAGGTGCATTTCCTTCACACTTTCTTTCCTGTGTCTAGATTAAAAGTGACTGAGGGATAGCTGGGGAATTTATCCTCTGTTTCTGCTCTGTTGGTGTGTGTCTGGGGGTGGGGTGCTCACTGATGACTGTGTGTGTGTGTGTGTGTGTGTGTGTGAGATGAATGTGTGTGTGTGTGTGTGTGTGTGTGTGAAGTAAGGGGAGGCACCCAGTCCTGATCTAATCTGGAGGGGTCCTGTAACCACCTGGGACAGGACTTGAGTAAATACACACATCCCTCCCCCACAGGAGAGAGTATGAAGATCAACAGTCCTCATTATTAGCTCTCATGCCAGTTTTATACAGATTAATGTCAGCTCTGGAAAATATCCCCTAAACTAAAGATGACTTCTTCTCAGAGGACAGTTTTGCAGAGTGAAGGTATACTGGCAAATCTGACCAGTTAGAAACATGTGAATTAAGGGTTTTCAACAGGAGAAAAAAACAGAAAAGCATTTGCTTTTTAATCTCATTGCACTTTCTTTAGCAAACACAATTACATTTGAAGTGTTACTTTTTTCCAGCACTAAATTGCAGCAACAATGACCTTTTTCAAACAGGTTTCAAAATACTTTCCCATCTGAAACTGGTCAAAAATAGACTGGCTTAGTCCTGCACAAACCTCACATTATTAGTTGAGACAAAGTTGCTTTGTAGGTTTTGACAATTACTGTTTTGGGGAAAATCTGTGAATAGCTTCCTTACAAGTGCCTCACAAAGGAGTATCAAGAAGTTATAATATTACATTAATTATAATAATAATAATAATAATAATAATAATAATAATAATAATAAATACAGCTTTGGAAAAAATTAAGAGACCACTTGAAAATGATATATTTCTCTGGATTTATTAGTTGTTGTTTTTTAGTCTGATAACATTTCTTCCAAATTTCAAATTAAAATTTTGTTATTTAGAGCCTTTTGTTTTGACAGTTGTTCAAAATAACAAATGTTTTCATTTGTTGTGATTGAAAATCAGGTTTATTCCACCAAATATTTCTTAACTCTTCAATTTCAAACATTGGAAATGTGTGGTCTAAAAATGAATTTAAACATATCTTTTTTTTTGTTATTTTGATCCAATTGTCATTTCTGACAAAGTTTTTATTTAAAATTTGTAAATGTCATCAGTAGTTTACAGAATAAAACTAAAAATACATTTTACTCAAACACATAACTATAAATTCAAATCAAGTGAAGGGAAATCAAGTAGTCTCTTATTTTTTCAGAGCTATATATATAGTTAATTATATAGCCTACTATTTTATTTTCAACTTTTTTTAAATGAATTAATAAACTAATGTATTTTTTTAGCACATTAAACTGGGATAGAGAAAGTATTTTAAAATAAAAAATTAACACACATCACCTCATTGAACACACAACACCTCATTTTTTTCTCATTCAATTTTCTTTCCTATGGGCAAACCTGCATTATGTAACTCCTAAGAGACCATCTCTGATTTGTATCTGTTGATCTGCACTGTCTGCCAGCAGTCTCTTCTGTGTACAGAGTGTATCTACATTATGTTACAGTGCCCCTAGAGACTGTAGTTTCGCACAAAGCAGCCATTCTGCCGGTGTGCTCAAGTGAAGAGGTGGGAGTCTAGTTCTCTTCATTGTGTTCACCCATCCAGAGAGGAGTCGGGTGCCGACATGCACATATTCACAGTGACGTTACTCTAAGCTAAAGGCAAACCCTAAGACCACTCGGCAGGATCTGACATGAATATCTCAAAACCCACTCACTCACTCACTCACACACACACACACACACACACACACACACACACACACACACACACACACACACACACACACACACACACACACACACACACATCCATGTTTCATCAAACAGACACACTTCTGTGCAGATAACAAGCAGGTCGTATCAGCAGTTCTATCTCCTCGCCAATGAAAGCGGACACTTTTCTGTCCATTTTGCAGTTGACAGTTCCTGAGGGCATGTTATGTCTTGCGAGACAAATGAGAAGCTGAAGGTTTGTGATGTTAAACTTTGCTAGACAGCCTGGAACTGGAAATAAAAGATGGTCAAGACAAGAGAAGCCGTTTGTCTGCACTTAAATTGATCAGATACATTCAAACCACAATTATTGCATTCAGGTTTGCTCATTAAAATGTAAAGCTATATAATGATCCTTCTCAGCATTTAAATGTTTTGGTGTTTGCAAAGGCAAGCATCAATACTACTATGGCCCTGTTTACATCTGGTATTAAGGGGTCAGTACTAAATGAGTGTACAAACATGGTTCAAAACGTGTAGAAATCCAAAACCACTGAAACCAGAGTAGAGTGAGCCAGAAACACATCACTTATTATTATTATTATTATTATTATTTATTTATTTTTTGTGTGTGTGTGTAAAATCCAACACAATCCCCTATATGGATAGTAATACCAGGTACATACTCTGAACAACTATTAAACAAACTTCACATTTTTGTGCAGAACTTGTTACTCAGTTTTTGTACTACCAAAATGAATTATGATGAACAATAATGAATAAGTAAAACCTTAGCAGCCAACCACCCTGGCAACCACACAAGACACCTTATCATCACAGTAGCAACGTTTTTACAGACAGGCACCCTTTACATTTTCTTCAAGAAATCATGTTGGGGAATTTATGTAAGTGACATGAAGTCTTTAGCAGAGTTATGTGGGTTTGTAATGTTCTGTATATCACACAGAAACATAGTTTTTCAGACAAGCCAGAGTAGATCAGATCATTGCTCACACCCAGTGACATGGTCTGACTGAACTCCACAGACACTTGTCTGGCTGAGATACAAGTGACAACAATACAGTGACGGAGCACTCTGACATTTGACCCACTGTATTGTATGTTTTGACACACTGAAAACAAATCTGGTTGTAAATACATTAGCCAACACACACAGTACACGCAGGAATACAACATCAAAACTCCAAGAGCTACAATTCTTCCATAATAAACAACAAGAGCTGGAGGGCATTACGAGAAGGCCTCAAACTCACTCTCAAATATAGCGTAACCTCATATGAGTTTTGTGAGAAGACAGAGGCAATATGCTCCCAAAGTCAATAGAAAGAGAGGCCCTTCCAACATAAACCATCCAACTGTCATCAGATATGAATATCCTGTGGTGCAACAGATGTTTGCGCTGTTTCAGGATGTTTTATTTACCCCGCTGATCTGCCGTGCCGCCCTGCATGGCTCAAAGGAGAGGTACTGTGAGGTCTCAAATCTAAATCATCAATTTTATCAATTCTTGTTCATAACATAAGAATCCTTAACAGTAGACAGGTTGTCACTGGAATGTGCAGGACATCATGAACATCACTGTGACTCATAAAGGTAAAGGAGTGAACAATCTTATCTTGATCCAACTGGAATGATACTAACATCAGCGATCCTCTTCTAGCCACATGCAGCAACAAAAATCTCCCTCAGAATTCCAGGCATACTCAGATCATCAGTGTTCAAAGCTCCACGGGGGAAGGGAGCGAGTTCACGGACACATACACTGATGATGTCACACTAGAATTCCCACAATGAGGGATAACAAACACAAAACCTCATTTGTTTGGACACCTTGGAATATTGATGTTTGCATGAGACGCCTCTGGTCTGATGGGACGCCGTGGTAGGAAGCACATTTTTGGGTGCAAGCCACAAATTACAGAGCCTGATAAGTACAGTTACAGTGCTTGTCAAATGTTACAGTCAAACATCTGTTAACACGTACTAAAATGTTTCTCTCAGTCAAAAGAAAACAAATCATGAAGAACAAAAACAAATCATAATAATAAAAAAAATGCAGGGGCTGCTATACTGATGAAAGGCATTATGAGTTGGACGACTGGAACAAATTTCAACAAGGCAACATAGAGATATGGTGGTATTAAATCTATTTCTGAGACAGTATTTTGCTTATCACTATTTGCATTTATTTACAACTTCTTACTCCAGGTTGGAAAGTAGTAAATCATAAAAGTAGTATATATCTTTATCACTATATTCCAACTCTTCTGAAGTCTTACTCTGTGTGACAAACAGACTGAAATGAAAGTAATTTGTGATTTGACTGGATATTTAAAGCTATGATGAAACAGAAGCAGTGACAGATCTGTTCTTCCATATTGTGAAGCAAATCTGAGTGTTATGGATTATCAAAAAAGAAAAAATGTAGGGACAGGACTTGGTTCTATCTATTGGACAGGGTTTAAGCGGACAAAATGATTGGAGAAGTTCTGCATACATTCATCAGAAGATTTAACTGAGGTCAATTTTTTTTATTTTAATTACACATTTTACATACATTTGTGCCATATGCTCTTGAACAAAGGATAGGACTGCAGTGTTTTTTTTTGGAGGGATGAATGAATTAAATATTTATTTGATGTGATATGTGAATTGTATTGATATGAGGATTGTATTGTCATTGTTGAATGTTAAGTGAGACCAAAGACTAATTTTCAGGTAAGGCTGAGCAATAAAGTATAAACAAACACAACACACACTCATGGATTAACATACATACCACACTCATGGATTAATCATTTACAATAACAACAGTAACATGACAAGAAAAGTTTGAGAGATGTGAATTTTCATTTCATGTCAATAACAACTTTCCTGCAGCCTTTTGTCTGCGCTGTCTTCCGATTCAGAACTGTAAGTGAGACCAACCTAACCTAACCCTAAACTAATCTGTTGGATCCATGAAAAAAATCATTCAGAGCGCGCTTGAGATTCAAAATGTTTTGTTTTGCAAACCAGATTCGAGAAAGTGATTCAGTGAAAGAGATCTGAAGCTCCAGAGAATGTGAGTAGTCTGTATTTGTTGAATGAACTCAGTCATCATTTATTTCTTTTATGAACAGGCCATTGTTCCACAAAATAGGTCCCCAATAAATGTCCAGCCCTAAACCCCCCTCAGTCTATCGGTTGAGCAAGAACATTGTTAAAAGTCAGATTGTTCAAACAAACAGATTCACATAGTTTACACTCTGGGAAATCACTACCCAATGACTTACTTCTCGTTGTCTCTTCAGTGACATTAAGCTAATGCCACAGGAAAAAACACATTAGAAAATCTCAAAGGGATAAACAAGTTTCACCCTAAAATAAAAACTCTGTCATCATTTACAAACATCAACCTCATTGTCGTTCTAAACCTCTTTTTTTTCCTCAAAAAACACAATCATGACTTTCTGTCTTCTGTGTAACACAAAAGAGATATTTTGAAGAAGATTGGTACAACCAAACCCTATTTTTGGGGACCACTGAACCCTTTGCAAAAAAAAATTATACTGGTTTGGAAACTACCAAAGATATTAAGTCCAACAGGTTTGGAACAAACACAAGGTTTGAGTACATTCAGAAATGACAGAATTTTCATCCCTGGGTTGTGAACTATCCCTTTAACTACCCGTATCTGAAACTACAACATCTTTCTGTCTTCTGTGTTAACAAATATAGAACTAAATAAGAAAATCCTACACTTCCCCTTATCAGTGCCTCTTAAACCCACACACACACACACACCACACACACACACACACAACACACACACACACACACACACACACACACACACACACACACAACACCACACACACACCGAAACACACACACACACACACACACAGGTAGCAGGTGAACATGTGGAACAGCTTAGCCTATAATTCTCTCAGAGATCAGACTCATATACAGTACTAAAGCCTGAGCACATTTGTGTGGAAAAAGGGAAATTACATGTCACTCCTGCTGCTTTATGATAGATGAGAACATGCTTCAGGTTATCATAAAATGAAGCAGCGCACATACACAGTCATAAACCTGATTTCCAGTTGAAGGAAAAGCTGCACTCACTTACAATCTCTTGTTTTGGGAGCTTTCAGTGATCCCTTAATGCATTTTTCTATCTAGAAAACTCGAACTCTTCTGTTTTGTTCATAGATCAGTTATGTCAAAATGCAATGCTTGCTTTTCATATACAGAAACCCTCCTGGCCGGTTCACACTAAACAACATCCAAACATGGATAAATAGCTTCAAGAAAAACAATCTTCCACACTCCAGAGCCTTTAAAACACTCATTGAGGACATGAAGTAAAACAAATAGAGAGAGGCAAAACACAAGAGCCCATCTTTAATGCTGCAGTGCTTTGTGGGGGAGCCAATGTGGTTAATGACCCCTGCTCCAGTGATGGGTTTTGGCTGCTGCTTGAAGGAAGCGGGGGGGCGGTTGGCCATTAGACCAGGGCCTCCCTCAGGTCACAGCGCTCCTTGTATCTACTCACTGCGGCAGAGAGTTATGGACCCCGAAACTCCCACTCACTGTTTAAGCATTAACTAGCTTTGAAGGCAAGATTTTGGCTCGGTGGGGAGCAGGAAGCTTTTATGTTAACACTCTCCTTCACTCCTCTTTATAAACCCTTTTGCCTGGGGGCCTCAGTGCCAGGTGACTATTTGTGTATGTCTTGTACTGTGTAAGCATTTACAGGCTGTATATCATGGTAAATAAGATGTGTCCTTGTTTTCTTGTAGCAAAAGTGTTTGATATCTATATAAACCTACTCTAATGTTCACTATGCCAGTTCACCCAGACCATATCCTGTAAAAAAAAAAAAAAATTCGCTAAAAGGGTCATTTTAAAGCAGGGTTTAAAAAAAATAAAAAATAAATAAAATTATATATATATATATATATATAATATATATATATATATATATATATATATATTATATATATATATATATATATATATATATTATATATTTTTTTTTTTTTTTTTTACCAGACTCTACTAGGTGCCCTCAGTAAACAAACATCCAAGGGGGCTGAAGGATGACTTAAAAATTAGTATAGTAATTATTATATTAAAATAAACACATACATTCACAACTTATTCCCTTTATTTGCTAATTTTTTTTATACTATTATTATTGAAGAACATGCAGTCCCTATGGTAAAAAAAAATTGCATCTTTCTTTTTTTTTTTTTTTTGCTTGTTTGTTTGTTTATTTACTGCAGGGCGTATTGTACTTTTAATTGCTGAATTACTTTATTCAAATTATTTATTAAAACTCTGAGGTTGTATAATTTAGAATTTTTATATTTATATTTATAATACAATATTACAATATTTATATATTGAGGTGAAATTATATTTCATTTAATGTGTGTGTGTGTGTGTCTATGATATACATTTATTTACTATAACAGCAGTATACTTGGGAAGAAAAAGGTCATGTAAAGTTGAATTTCGACCATTTACGACCCAAAAAAAAAAAAGAAAAAAAAAAAAGGTCAAAACCAAGCCCTTTAGCACTATGCTCTCCTATTCTGCACTGGAGGAGTGAATGTGGGAGAGGTGACTCAAGTAAAGACTGATATCAAATCACTCACCACCATTTAATATCTGGTCTAAGATTAAGTTAGGGCAGAGAAACAGGAGCAGACGAGGTGGACTAGGGTCATGATGGAAAAAGTGGAGTCAAGATAACAATCCTGAAGCCTCTGCATGTGTTTCCACAACAGGCTCTGTTACACTGTCGCCTACAAGTAGCAGCAACTCTTGAGGTTTGAAATCTGGTCACAATTGTGGTCACAGTATCTAATACTCTTTTTATTATAGTCATTGCCTCCGTCTAATATCAGCCAGAGAAAAAGAGCAGTGGGAAATCCCCCAACGGCCCATCTGAGGTCATCTGAGCTATGGAGACCTGGCACAAACACAGGTGAATGGAAGCAGCGAGTAAATGGGTTAGGCAGGTGCTGGAAACTCACACCAGCACAGTAAAGCAAACTGTTCCTAGAGCAGTGGGGTGCTGAGCCGAAGGGGTCAGGAGTGGATAGGATGTGGAAATAAAAGCCGCTCACTTTAATACAGCCTGGTTGGTGAAGGGCAGCGCTCCAGAAAAAAACCCCGGACATCAAACCCCAGCCATATGGCACGAAGAGGGTGAGTCAGACCATCTCCAATACAAAGAATGCCTTCAGTCCTGCCCAGCTTAATTCATATTGCATATCACCCGAAAACCCCCATGATTTCACTCTGCAGCTATGCCTTACTTTAGCCCTCATTTTTTTTCCACAGTAAAGAGATGCAGTGTTTTTCGCTGGCACTGTTAAGGCCAATACACTATTGTAGCTGCTGAATAACTGGATGCTTTTGTCTGGGAATCCTCATGGACTGGATATTAATTGGAGTGTGTGTGTGTCTGGGTGTGCAGAAAATATCAGAGAAAAAGAAAAAAAAACTCCAAGAGTTCGGGCAAAACCTGACCTCTGACCTCTGCCTATCCATCAACAGGCAGACACCAGAGCTGAGAAGCTTGGGGAGGAGCACTGACACCACTGCTCTGCTTCAAAGCCTAGTGCGTTGTCTATAGAGGCAGCATTTTAATATGTGATTTTTATATTAAATGCGCACTCCTGTCCATGACTACAAGACTTTTTCCAAAAGTTAGATAACGGTAAAGCTAATGTAAATGTTAAAAAATAGATATTGCACAAACTAAATATCCGATATCACTCAAAAAAAAAAAAAAAAAAAAAAAAAAGTTAACCTGTAATATGCACTAAAAGAAATTATTATTTTTATTCAGTAATTTTAAAAAATCTGCTCGTGTACTTCATATGAATTAAAAAACCCTTTAAAAATGTTCATAGTTTCCACAAAAAAATTAAATAACCGCAAAAAAATTAAAAAAAAAGCATAACCGTTTTTTCAACATTGATAATACTAAGAAATGTTTCTTGAGCACTAAATTAGCATATTCGAATGATTTCTGAAGGATCATGTGACACTGAAGACTGAAAATTCAGCTTTGCCATCACAGGAAATTAACTAAATTTTTAAATATATTAAAATTTTTATATTTTAATATTAATAGTTAATATTAATATATTTTTTTTTTATCAAATCAATGCAGCCTTAGTGAGCATTAGAAATTTATTTTAAAAAATATTTCAAAAAATCTTACTGACCTCAAACTTTTGAAAAGTAGCTGACAGCCAATATGCTACCATCTACATATATATATAATTATAGACTAAAGTTATATTTCATTTGATTCTTAAAAGTACCAATATGCTAAGATTTCTCTTTTACATTCAATTACATGCCAAGTCTCCATGTGATTCAAGTTAGGAGCATTATTTGTGTGGAACACAGAGTTGTCGCCTATTTAGAGCTTTCATAAGTCACTTATGAGGTTCTATGATTTAAAAGGCAGTTGCCAATGTAGGCTCAAGTGAGCTCATGAACACCAATGTAAATCCCTGTAAAAAAAAAAAGAATAAACAAAAAAACAAAAAAAGTACTGTAACAACAGTCAGCAAGATTTAGCTTCAGATACACAACCTACCAATCAGTTTTTGTTCGCCACTACTCAACAACTCTTCTATTAACAACAACCATTCCTGACTGATCCAGGTAGATAAATCAGGCTTGTCACGCCAACACCATCTGCACCTGTATGAAGATGTGCACGGTTAACAAATACAGTCTGGGCTGATAACTTAGAATGCATTGCCTACTTTCGCAGTACATTTAGTACTCAAGTGAACGGTCATTTAGCAGATGCTTTTATCCAAAGCAACTTGCACTACACACATTACACTGACAGACCACCATGAACAACCTGAGGTTAACCGTGTGCCTAGCAGTGTTCAAAAGCACCCATTATAACCACTATGCCACACAAATCATATTTAAAGCTCACTTCACCTTACACATATCTTCATTGCCAGAAGAACATTTGCATATGGTACACAGAAAGTTTTCCATCAAATGGTGTCACTGTGTAAATCTCAGAACTCCACAAGTTCACCCACGGAAATCAGTGTGAGCGCAGCCTGCACTATGATTCACTGGAGACTTGTTTAGAAGACCCTAAACAATGACACACACCTTGTTAAATGCTTCTATTATCATGCATGAGAGTCTGGTGGGTGTGCATTTTCTAGTCCATTTCAGCTGGTTGACTTATCATTGCCAAGAAGGCAGACGATGCTCATAGAGATTGAATGGGTGGTCCGAGACGTAAAACGGTCAAAGCAAACAAAGATGTTTTTATAAGCCAAGTCAACTCTGTAATCACAAAAGCATGCATGCTTTTCCTTTGTCAGGGCTAAAGTTGAAGTCGATGGCTGACAAACAGTCGCATTATTGCACTAAATCCTGCTATATCCATGTATTTAAACAAAAGTGGAATTCCCGTAAGCCGGAGGGAACAGGTTGCTTTGTACTGACTTGCAACCGTGACATACAACAATCAAGGCCAGAACAGGCTTGCAGATTCTGCATTAACAAGAAAACACTGTTGCTATTCATTTTGCTGATCTCAAGAACTCTGGATGACAGCGGTAGTGCAAATTCATGTTTCATTATAGGATTTACAAGACAAATGATCTTTGTTCCTAACACACTCCTAAACACTTCAACATGCTCACAGTCTGAAGGAAACAATAATCATGATTCAGTGCAGAGTCTTACACAAAGAGACGATCCCAAATACTCAACGAGTCAGTGGGGAGAGGTAGAGCCCCTTCACGCCTGCCTGATTCTCTGGCTTCAAGCATCTTTTTCTCTATCACATACAGTTTGCTCTCAGAACCATCCCAAAGTTTAATGATTCACATTAGAGCAAATTACTTAACCAGTTAAAAATGCCCTCACTCTAATCAGTAATGTAGACAAACCACATCAATATAATGTTAAAACTGGAAACGGTCAAAAGGTCGAAAACTCAAAATTTGATCATGAAAGTGACCTAAAAGGGATAGTTCCCACTCAAGTCAACCTTCTTTTTGCTGCTTATCACTAAATATGATATTCTGAAGAAAGTTTTCGACTGTTTTTGTTTTTCATACATTAAAGTAAATGGGGACCAAAATAAACTCTTCACATTCCCAAACACCAAGGAGACATTCAGCAGCAAGATAAAGAATAGTGAGAGAAAAAAAACATGTTTGCTCTGAAGGGGATGTCTGCTGGATGTCTTTTTTTTCTTTTCTTTTTCCTGTTCTTCGTCCCTTGTGTTTGTGTAAACACTCACATTCTGATAGATCAGGAATCTGGCAGGGAGTGAGGAAGAACTTTGTTGTATCTTGTAAACAGTAACAGTAACTGATGACACGGCCTTCACTTTCTGAAAACAGATGAGGCAGGTGGTTCCGAAATACACCTGTGGAAACCTAATAACAGGATGGCAGAAATAAATAATGCTGGTTTTAGTGATGGACTGAGTGACTGAACGTCTTAGGAGAAAGTGGAAGAGAGCTGCCATACATTGTTCGAACACAAGCTGAGGTGCTCCACTCTGTAATTACTTACATGTGTCTACCTGGTAGTTGTCCCTGTTTTTTTGCATGTAAAGTTGTGCATTTTATGATCCTATACACAATCCCAGATGACTAAGGAATTGTGTCATGAGTTAAGAGAGCTTTTTCCTTTATTAGAAGATGAATGTGCATGTTTAGAATGGAAACCAAAGACAGTGGCATGCAAAAAGAAGGTAGACACAAAGTGTGTCATGCTCAGATAAAAACATTTGCTCTTATCTACAATGGTAATATTAAATCTTCTATTTCTCAAAAATGAACTAATGATGTCTTTTGCAATTTAGTTTTACCTTTTAAGGAATCATTAAATAGGTAGACTAGGCTGTGATTTGAACAGGAGACCTACTAATCTTTCCTTTTATCTTTGATATGTTGTGTTAACTCAATCTTTTAGAGGTAGACGACTGGGGTTTAACTTTGCTGGGAGTAGTGTTGGAGGGAGGAACTGTACAAAAACATGTACAGCAATGACCACTGCCTGACCAGACACAGTCGGTTTGTTCTGAGAGAGCCAGCAGGATTCATCTCATTGTCTCAGTAAGGGGAAAAAAAATACAAGAGCCAACGGCCAGAAGCAAGTAGCAGCCCTCTCATTCCTGCACCATGCCAAAACAGCAAAACTATCAAAACAGTAGGACTTTCAGGATATCAAGAGAAGTACTACCAGCTCACCGGAGGGGTCCTGTTAGAACTCAGCTCCTTATAAAGACAGACTTCACTTATAAACAAAGAAGCACAAGAATAAGAAAGATCTCAGAGCCCAGGTCCAAGAGAAGTGGAAAACTAAACCTTGCGACAAGCCTCTGAATCACTATGCCACCCACAGCAGGCTCATGTTCCAGGTGTAGAGTTTTTCCTGAATGTTTGAAGTCAAAGAGGATCAGTACGAAATAGATCAACAGAAAGTTGAAAACAGTAAATTCCTGTAGAAAACGATGTTGAATCATTAACTCATATGAGTGAGAGAACAAACAGCTGCTGCTCAAAGTCAGAGTTTTGATCATGTACAGCGGATATCTATGGGTAAAAGATACGGCACTGCAGAAGAGCTGATGGGAGGAGTACAGGAAAGTATGACTGATAACCACGAATCGGTTCTTTAGTACAATGTGTTACACCCAATCATTTGGTAACCAATTCATCATTTCCTTTATGCAATGATGTATATGTCATGAGTCAAATCCTCAGTTCATTAGAAAATCACGAAAATTGTAGGCCTACACATTCGAAAAAGAGATTTCAAATAGTCAGTCAATTGGACTAAGAACCACTCGGACTGATGGACCCTTTTAACAAAACTGTGATGACACGTTTCAACGGTTATCAGCATCTAAATCCTCCAAAGTATTTTGTATTTTACTTTTTTTTTTAAATGTATGTACATTATCACACTATAATTTGAATTATATTACCTTTGCATCAAATTACAATATTAATAATAATAAAAAAAAACAGTTCAAGGGGTCATATGACGTTGCTAAAAAAATAACATTATTTTGTGTACTTGGTGTAATGAAATGTGTTTATGCAGTTTAAGGTTTAAAAAACACATTTTCCACATAACTGTACCATTATTGTTTCTGCTCTATGCCACACTTTTCTGAAACACGTTGATTTTACAAAGCTCATCGTTCTGAAAAGCGAGGTGTGCTGTGATTGGCCACCTATCCAATGCGTTGTGATTGGCCGAATACCTCAAGCGTGTGACGGAAATGTTACGCCCCTTACCATATTGTGATGCTGTTTACCAGCGCGATGAGACAAAACCAATAAAACCCATTATAAACGAGGCATTTGCTGCATCCAGTGGGGACCATAATTACTGATTATAATGACTTATACTGTGTTTTTATGTGTTGCGTATTATCACCATCATGTAAACAGAAAACCATGTCTGCATTTGTGAAACAACAAACAACAAGCGCTACTCTACACTGCTCAAACAACCTCTCGTCTGAATAATCAGTGGCAATTTCTTTAAATATGAAAACATATTTACAGGTTGTGAGTCAGGACAGCCGGCATTGTAGTTCTGGAACAGTGCTGTAAATACAACTTAACTGATTTCTAGTCGTGTCCTCTTTTGGAAGACCAAACAAAGTATTTTCGCTTTAACAACGAAACACAGCATCATGGCAGCGGCAGAAACAATACTACAGCAAAAATCAAAGTTAGGCCTTTTTTCCTTAAACAAACATTCGGTCTTATGCAAATCTTCCCACAACAAAGTGACGTAGACATGTGGGGGCGTGTTTAAACGAGGCGTTTTTAGGTGGGCGTGGACGAGTCTTAACTTTTAAATCTCTTTAGGTTTGAGACTTTAGTTTTTGCAACTTTATGGATCTTATGTATTCACAAACAGCTTGTAACACTACAAAGAGAAAGGGCAATTTGAAATTGCATCATATGACCCCTTTAACTCTAATGCCAGAGTGTTTCTAATATCAGCTTTGATGGGACTTACGTAAATGTAAATGTAAATGTGGCATAGATTCTCTCTAAGAACTGCTTCCATCAGTTTAACATTTATGTATATTTTTTTTGAGTCATGAAAACACTACCACGGAGTTCTGCTTTTGCTATTTGAACAAATGGGAATGCAAAAATATATGTGGTACCCAACTCTGACGACTTCTGCTGCTGAGAAACCCGGAAATGTTCGAGTAATAAATGAATCGTCCAGTGCTTTTAACAGGTTCAATTGTATCAACAGATCTGACTCCAAAAGAACGATTCGTTCGAACATGATTCGAACATAGCTTAAATGGAAACAGGAACGCGTTTGGTGCAGTGCACCTTTCAATAACAAATTAAAAAAGTGGATTTAACTATTTATTTGAGCTCTCAAACCATTGTTAGCCTATATAGTCCGTGTGTGAACAAGAGGTGCAGTCGTGGCTATGCATAAAATTACTAGACAAAAGTTTATCCTAAATTAAACAGTCTAAGCTTATCTAGCGTATCGTCATTAGGTTTTTTGTTAGGTTAGGTAAAAAAAAACTTTTCACGCAATTATTTGTTAATGATTATTTAACCACAATACAATTTTACTTACGTTTGCTGTTTATTTCCATTTTAGAAGAATCAAACACAACTCCTTGGCGTGTTGGAAACACTCATTGCAGCCCGTGCACCCATCGATGTTATGTACTTAAGTGACAAACACTCTGCATTGAAAGATTCTCAATTGAAGTTACAGAGACTTCCCTCCATTATCCTGCTGGGTCCTAATGCTCCCTCTGACCGGATTTGATGACAGAATGCCCATCATGACCTACTGATGCCACTCATCACACACAAAAAACAGTTTTACAGAAGAAAACAATACTTTTATTGGCAATAAAAGATGTACTAGTCTGTTGAAACGGACAGATAAATAAAGTTAGTAAGGTAGCAGTAGTGATAAAAAAAGAGAGACTTCAAAATATGGTTTATACTCTAGCTCTCTTCCTTCACTATGACATAATAGAACACTTCATACAATATATTGGGCAAACAGGTTGTAACACTACACACAAACGACAGAAAATAGTGATGGTGTTCACCTGTTTGTCAGTGAGGTACCAAACAACTAAGTATCAAGTATCACCCTTGGTCTTTGAAAGACCCCACAGTTAATGTTGAGGTCCTACTCAGGGTTACAGCTTGTTATTTGTCACTTGCTTTCAGTGCGTGTGAATAATGTGTTTTTCATCCAGAAATAGTCTGAGTGCGAACCTGGTTATCCCGTATTATTGGCCAATTATTGTTTTACTCCCTCTGCATTTATTTAAATCCACACGGTACTAAATAAGGTGATGTTATCGCCCCTGGCATGACCCAAATAAGTAATATAGTTGGCAAAGAGCACCAGCCACTAAACCCGGTGAATCGCAACAGCATTTGCGATTCCATCCTACCAGGGAAGGAGTGATGGAAAGTAAATCTGGTCTAACCTAACAAACAGATATCTTTTTTAACAGATTTGCCATGTCATAACATCTCATGAAAGAAGAGAAACATTGAACCTAAATTTGCCTAGTATCTGGTTTTGTCTACATCATCTGTATCAGGACACAATCACATATGTATCTATCCATCACAATACTACAATGTGTGTTTCATCAATATTACTCTAATAATCCTAACGTCTTTTGTGAGAAAAGTGTACATTCAGTATGCGTACTCCTTGGGAAATGACCTGAACAAAGTACAGCACCATAGCAGTGGCTCAATTTCATCTGCTAACTTAACAAATAACAGTCAGACTTTGGTATTCACTGGCAAGCAAATCAGCGCTACATTTACAGTCCACCTAAGCTTACTGTAGTCCTTGTCTAATAGTGAAAATAAAAGGACTGAAAAAATATCATTATAACCTTTAAAATGAAATATTACTTAAATAATGTACTTGATGGATGATGTCGAATGATCAATGATCACTCTCATTAATAGTTGTAATTAATCATATTTAACATTCTGTTCACTCACTTGATGGTGCATAAATTAATAGAAAACATAAGGCAAAATTCAAAATCTTGACAATTCTGATTCCTCGTTTTGTCATTCCAGAAACAAAATAAAAATTTGTCCAAGAACCACTTTACAACGACTCAAGCAAAACTAAGATATTCCCACCATTCTGTTTATGTTATTTATTGTCTGTGTTTGCACGTTGTGTCCAATTATTCTAGCTATGTCTGATCATTTATATTGCATTTTGTCACAAAGAACAGTTGCACAATTTCTAGGTACAGACAGGCATGACTATGTGTCTGAGGATGTTTAGACATGGAACAGGTATTCAGGTCTCTGTGTGCATGCAGGGACCAGAAATGTTAGAAACAGCCGGGCTTGTTTCTTCATTCCGTTCCTCTTCCACAGTGCCAGCGGTCAAACTCAACCCACGCGTTCATCCCAAACAATTTCTGATAGAACTCCTCCGGGGGAAAGATGCCGCTAAAATTAAAGGAAAATGCAGTAGGTGCAGTATCGCTGCAGTCCCGGCAATCGTGCTCATTATTGTAAGCAATTATTAAATATTGTATGTAATATAACATATTTACTATATATAGAGAGAGCTAACATAGATCATTAGTGCTCTCCTATGCACACCAAATCTACAATTATTAATCAAAAATACAGTACAAATAATAATATTGAGAATGGACATTATGACAAGGTAAAATAATTGTTTTCTGTTTTAATACATATTTTTAACATATCATTTATTTCTGTAAAAAAAACAGTTTGTTTTAAAAAGAAATCTTTTTGTTGTAACATTGTAAAACTTCTTTACTGTGACTTTTGATCAATTTAATGCATCCTAAGTATTATTTTTCTTTCAAACAACCAAACATTTGAACAGGAGTGTATTTATACAATATATCGTTTAGAATTTAATATAATCTGCATCTATATTTATGAACATGTTCATGGCATGCTGTAACAACATATAAAAACAGTTTACCTCCAATCTGGCCCGGGTCTACATCCTTTGGCAACCTGTTTTACGCCCCCTAGTGGTCACAATAAGTGCTTCATACGGGTTAGATCTGTAATGAAGTTAGCCATGCATTTCATTGTAAACTTTAAAATACCGTAAATATTGAAACTTATATTCATTTATTTTACAAATAATTGTCCTGACTCTGTGGCTACACTTTCTTTCATAGATTGGTAATGGAAAGCTGCTAAGCATTGTGCTCAGAGCAGGCTGTGCAATGGTGGACCCTCATATTCCTCTCACTTACAAAAGTGAAAGGAAGTCACAGAGAGCCTCTGGCACAGAAGCTGTAACCGAGGCGACAGGAAGCAGCACCAAGCAGAACAATATAGTTCCTGACCAACCAGAAGCAAACGGGTCAGACAAAAACTCCTGCCCTTTCCAACGGCCCCTGCAGTCTCCAACTCACTAAGGGCCAGCTGGGGAATGACACAGTGACCTTATGACCTAAAGGCACTAATTTCTCCATCTCTGGTTTCCACATGCTTTGACCAATAGGGACATTGCTTTGACCCATCAGGGTTCATTAGACTAACATACTTAGGCTAGGCTTTTCCTCTGGAGTGGAGAGTGGGCTAAGTTTTCAAAGGTTGCCTCTGTGTCAGGATGTGTTAGTGTCTCTCTGGGCCCTCTGTAATCCTCTGGTAATGCTAAACCATCATCCTTACCTTGTACTCTGCTGGGAAAGAAAAAAAAAAAAAAGCTTTTAAAGTCAGAACTAATTTCTGTACAATAATTGTATTCCCAAATATGTCAGCAAAATAAGCATTTTGTAAAAAGTAGAAGAAGAAAAAAACTCCTTTATTACCTCTGATTCCCCAGTTGACTTCACTGCCACAGTCATACTGATAGTAGTCTGCACTTTGTGGCTGGAAAATAAATAGACAGGCAAACAAATTGTGGCTAAAGGTTTAAATGACATTTCCAACCCATCTGCTTTGAGTGCTCTGTTTACAGTGAAACTTACCCTGTGGCAATCCATTCCTGCCATATCCGGGCAAAGAGGCTGACTTGGATATGTAGTCTTCAAATAATATATTAAGACAGAACAATACACATAAATTTATGAATCAACCTCATTATTTAAGAAAAGGTTTGTTAAATTTCGTCTGCCTTGTCCATAAGTGAACAGTAGAGGGCGCTAGTGACCAGGCTTGAATCTGTGTTGATAACTGCAAATATTTATCTGTTCTTTTATTAATGCAAAACAAATTAACTACAGACTACAGACACAGCCTTCCTCTTGGGTTAAAAGCCTTGCCAAAAAAATTATGATAATTATATATCTTGCCAAAAACATATGAGCACCCAGCAATTCTCAGGAGTTTATGGCCACTCACCATTCTCCGGTGCAAAGTTTGTCCGAGGAGCTGAAGGAAAGAGAAATAAATATTATAATCTCTTCAGTAATCTGATAATTAATTGTATGTAAATAATAAATTCAAATCACTAATTTGGGTCAAATGAAGCAATAGCAGTTCACTATGAGAAACATTTCCCCTTAAACAAACTGACATGTGCATAGTGTGGAACAGGCCAAATATGCAGTTATTGGTACATAATGTTCTGCTGTGTAGACTGGTACTAAGCTCCTTATGTCTGCCATCAGGTCAGACCTCTGTGTCTGAGTACCCTGAGTTTTGTGACCACTGAAAGAACCATCGGAAAAGTCTCAAAACGGTCAACAAATAGAGCAGAGAGTAAGCTGCTCACGAGCCTCACTGAAACACACGCACATCAAAGTGCTCAATGAGCCTGAAGAATGCTGATCAATGGAAAAAAAAAAAAAAAAAAAAAAAAAAAAAACATGGCAGTGTAAAGAAAAAAAAAAGATAAAGCAAGGGTAACAAAAGGAAAGTTATGGATGAAAAAAAAAAAATAATAATAAAATAGTAATAATAAAAACACTTTAACCTGTTAGCGCAAATAAATTAAAACATATATTTCATGCATATACAAATTAAATATGAGATTAAATGTTCATTATGTGTCTGTCTTAACCTTCTAGGACAGGGGTAGGCAAGTTCGGTCCTAGAGAGCCGCACAGAGTTCAGCTTCAACCCTAATCAAACACACCTGAACAAGCTCATCAATGTCTTCAGGATTACTAAGGCTACAGGCAGGTGAGGTTTTTTTTTTGGGTTGGAGCTGAACTCTGCAGGACTGCGGCTCTCTAGGACCGAACTTGCCTACCCCTGTTCTAGGATGTCCCACCACTGTAATCCAGCATATTAACTCAGTTGTATAAATTGGATCTACAGTGTTACTCGCAAACTTCCCCTTGATCTGTTTTTCATGTGCTGTGCAGTAAATACTACCCATTTCTATTCATGAATAAAAGAAGACTTGTCACACCAGCATGGGCTGCACCAGGCATTGTGAAGTGTAGCGATGAATATGGGGGAGGGCAGAGCAGGAATAGTGAAGCCAGATCCATGTACAGACAGGGGAGGAAAACAGGGAACTAAAGAGAGGGAGGGGATGAAGGGAAAATTCCAGATGCTTCATGCACTTTCCCATGAGATACACAGAAATAGAATTAAGGAGAGCAGCCCGCTCAAATGCACATGAGGAGGGATGGAGAAAGAGACATGAAAATGTCTCATTTGGTGATACCTATATACTGTACATCCCTAATTTCAGTGCTTTTGTGTACATCTCATTTGATTTACAGTTGTGGTCAGAACAATACTCAAAACATTACACTTTGCAGTGTAAGAAAAAAAAAAGACAAAAAAAAAGAAAAAGAAAAACGCTGCATTAAGAGCCTGGAGGTGAAAACTTTTTGAATTTAAAGATCAGAAATTGAACATATTTTGTCTTCTGGGAAACATGTAAGTATCTTCTGCAGCTTCTGAAGGGCAGTACTTAATGAAAAAATAATAATAAATAATAATAATAATATAATAATAATTAGTCAAATTTGTTCAAAATGGCTGATTCAATTAGAAACGAAACATTGTGGACCACTAAATCACTGGCTCATTCGTTTTCAAAAACACATTTCATTAAAGGAAAAAAAAACCCGCATTGCTCTGCATTGTTGTATAAAATTAAACACGTGCTGATATTCAGGAAAGTACATTTTTTTTTGCGATGTATATAAAAACATAATCTCATACATGGGTGTTTTTTCTTTTATTGCTTGAATTATAAGGACAATCGAACGTGCATTCTCTAATAGGCTTAATCGTGCAGTGCTTTTGGATTCTCAAGACGTGTTTTTAGGTTTTTTGCAAAGTCGGTAACACTCGATAATGTCAGGTCTGGAATTTTCACACATACAGCACAATAACAATATGTTAGGGGAATGTCTTTAAAATTCTAATCAAGGAAAAATCATACCTCCCTATTGTCTTCTTTATAATGAAAATTTTAAAATGATGTTGCGCTTGAACCATTTTGCGCGACAAATTATGAAAACTTGCTTCAGCTTGTGCGCAGCTTGTTGAAGTACTGAGTTCTGATTGGGCAATGGCGGTTATTTAGTTCGTAAATTATCATACATAGAGAATTTTTACATTTCATTTGCATAAGTTTTACATAATACTCAACATTAATCATCTAAAGGGGATGGTAAGGGGGATGGTGTTAAAAAAAATTTTTACACCAAAACTAGACCTGTATATATATACACACACACACACACACACACATCATGCATATAATAAAATAATATTAGGTTGTTGGATAAAGAAAGGTCAGATTGAGTGTTAATATAAGAAAAACAGCAACAGAGAGATGTGTGTGTGTATGTGAAAAAACGGGAGAGACAGAAATATCCAGCACAGGTGCACAGCTCCGCATTGCTGTAGTGTTGTAATATTTTGTTTATTTTTATTTTTTTTGCTGTGTCTGCACTATTCCTGAAACCCCCCAGAATCCCTCTCCCAGCATCACAGTCCTATATCATCATATGCTGGCTGTGTCACCACTGACTCAAGTCTGCCTTCACTGTAAAGCATTCCAGAGCTCCACTGCCTTAATTAGATGGCTCTGTGCCACATCTTCATTGACCAAGCCGCCCTACGCTGAATAATGACAGCCATACTGAAGGTAAGTAAAGCAACTCCCATACTGCATGCAGTCAAAACCACACTGGACCTGTTTGCTGTAATGCATTTTTTCTCCAGAGGAATTTGTTGGAAAGGAAAAGCTGGTCTTAGACAGACACAAACAGTAGGTTTGGCTTTGAAGGATCAAATGCAGTGACCAATATGATATTCCACGCTCTGTTTTTTGATGACCCTATAGCAACCCCCTCAGAACACACATCTCTATAATCTGCGGTCATACAGCAGCTCAAGTGGAGTACATACAGCCGTTAACTGTGTTGTTGTGGCCCATGCTGTGCAACATCTCCCTGCTCCCACTGCGGGAGTTCCGTGCGCTGCCCCAGGGGTCGTTGTCATAGGAACCGGACCTTCATCTCATCCCCCCAGGATTCAGGATCATCCTACCAATACCACCCTGAATCTGAGACACAGAGAGAGGGAGAAAAGAGGAAGACAGAAAAACAATGAAATAATGTGTGAGCATCCTGCGATAGTAAGAGTGATCAGCACTTGACGCTTAATGGCTAGATTTCAAAAATGGTTAAATGTAAATCTCTGAGTAGACAGATGGGCTATAACTTGATGACTGAATGTAGATTATCAAAACCAGGCAAGTTATATGTAATTATTTAATTGACATAAGCTTTAATTACTGGTTAGAGGGCACTGTGAAAATAGAGAGACAACGTGCTTTATTGGCTTACTCTTTGAAGGCCGTGACTCCAGCCATCTTCTTCTCCACCTGATGAGTACCTTCTCCGAATAGCACGTAAAGCTGAGAGGGAAAGATATTAAGACAGAAAGCAAGAGTGAAATAATTTGTATTGATGAAGAAAAAAACAAAAGAGTTTAAGCATCTAAAGGGAGATACAAAGCGTATTATACAATAAACAATCTTGAATGACAGCAAAAATATGCTATAAAATGTATATGTATATATATATATATATATATATATATATATATATATATATATATATATATAGTATATATATATACATACATACATATATTGTCACAGTTATGGGACTGTCTGTTGTGTTCTTCATTTCCCATGTGCTTTGCGTGACCTAGTTTCTGTCTCCCCTTGATTGTGCCATTATGTTCAGGTGTGTCTAGTAATTATCCTCATTTATGTTCCCCATATAAGTTGCATTCTGTTCAGTGTTTTGTTGTCCAGTCTTGTCAATGTATATGTGTGTTTACTGCCTTCTTGTTATGGCGTACCGCGGTGCTGGGTTGTGGTAAATACTGTTTATTGTTATTCTTCTGCTCTGTGCATTCACTCCTGCACCACACCATGACATACAGTACATATATATATACATATACATATATATATACATATATATATATATATATACATATATATATATATATACATATATAGTATATATATATATATATATATATATATACACATATACACACACACACACACACACACACACACATGCAATCTCTTATAAAATTTTACTCTTGCATACTTCTAATATGCAAATTCACTTTTGGCTCATATTTAGTCTGGTATTCCAAATAAACAAGAAAACAGACACAAAAACCTGAAGGAATTAAGAAGCCTTTTGATCTCAGAAACTGCACGTACCTGTAATTTAGTGTAAACAGGTTAAAATATTTTGTATTAAATCACTACAATGCATTTGGGACTGCTCAACAGGAAAAAAAGGAACTGCTCTGCTATATAATACTGTTATGGCCCCTGTTTAGTTTCTTTGCCTTTTGGTTTTCCTGGTTCCCGTTTGCCTGTGTTTCTGCTAGTTAGTCTCCTTGGTTGTTGATTAGTTCTCCAAATCTATTCTGTTTCAGTTAATTATCATCTATTTGAAGCCCTCTGTTTTAGTCACTTTGCTGTCCAGTATTGTTTGCGGTTTATGGTGTGTTGTATTTATTATTAAAGACTGTGTTGGAATCTCCTAGTTTTGTGCGCTTGATTATCAGCAACACATAACAAATACATTATTATTATGACATACTAAATGCATTCCACATTCAGAGACTATAGGATCTATATTGACATCCCTGTCATTTTGGAATGATTGTGGCTGGTGGGAGGAACAGGAAAGCGCTGTGAGGCCAGTGAACTGAACACATAGGACATTATGAATACATTCATCACTTACATTTAGGAGAGCTGGTGTAATGGTAGTAATCAGACTCTGAGTGCTGGTAGTGTTCAGGCGAGTAGGCTGATGGGAATTTGGAAGATTGGACAATGTCTTCACTGGTCTTGCTCTTGGTTGCTGGATTGCAGTGATTGTCTGTGGGGAGAGTATGAAAGATTTTACCTTTGGAAAAGCTTGAGATATAACTGAATATAGTAGTACAATCAGGCCCCCTTTACATCTAACATTAGTATGCATTTTCAGTGATCGCACAATCCACATCAAAAACCAGCTGTAAGTGCACCCAAGATGCTTTGTGTTCATGAACATGACCTACTGTTAGCAGGTCCCAAAATAGATCTCATCACCTGATTTGAACAATATTCAATGCATTACTCCTCTGAACTGCATTTGGAATCTCGTTTTGCTTCTCAAATCCTCACTAATGCTTCTTTTAGTCTATTATTACATGGACTCTTCACCTTTTTATTTTATTATTAATTTTAATTTTAGTGTACTTTATTTTCTTCCATTCTAGCCCATATTAACATTATTTACTGGTGAGGGGAAATATTTAATATAGGTGAACACAGCAGATAAGTTTTTTTCTGTTCAAAAATAAAATAATGCTATATTGTTTTTTCCTGTCAAAAACATTGTTTTGCATTTTGAATGATCCATTTTAAAAATTCTGTTTGGGAGACTAGATCTCTATTCAGTCACTACAGACAAATTTTGGAACTCAACCTAGATAATGCTAATGCTAATGCAATGCTAGGCGTTAAGGGGGCATCACGAAAAAAGAAAGAAAGATGCAATGCTCACAAAACATGTGAGGAAATGACTTCAAACACAGTCCACAACACTCAATATTAAGCATCTGTATTTATATAAATGAGGTATTGAATAAGCACAGAAAACATTGTTAAACTCTTTGTATTATTAGAAACGACACAGATATTGATATAATGTCTTTCAAATCTAAAGCAAAACCAGTCAAAAACAGCACTGAACTCCCATCCATATAAAACAACACACACAAGAAGATTCAACACAAATACAGAAGCACAGGCCTCACAGAATATTACCAATCCCTAATGAAAAAGACTTCACAGGGATGAGAGACGGAATTCAAGTAAGGGACTAGAGATCAATCGAACAAACACACAACCCAAAACGCAGACTGACAGATGTGCAGGGAGAGAGAATACTTACAGAGTGAATGGTGACCGAGGGAAAGTAGAGGTGGAGGAAATTGTATTTTAAGGTGGTTGTGGGGAAAAAAAAACACAAGGGAAAAAAAGAATAAGGGAAGAAATATTTGAATCCCAAAGAGTCTTCAGTGAGATTTTAAGTTTGGTACCCATATGGTAGAAAAAGCAAATTATCTGCATGACAACATTATGCCCTCTTCTGCAGAAATACAGCTAGACATCTTCAACAATACAACACTTTTCACTTACAAATGCAGATCCACCATATGGGTAGCAAAATATTCCTTGTAAAGTGTTCATTACAGGCTTGTGACACGAGGATACATGCAAATACTCACTTGACTACACACAAAATGTAAACTGAGCCAACAAGCTCTCAGAGATGGTTCTGACCTTTCTTAGAGATAACTTGATGGACTGTGCAAGTATCTGAACTGGCCAGTAAATAAATCTGCAGTATTAGTGCAGCTCTGTGCAAAACTCTGAAACAAAATTAATCTCCCTACACAGAATCTCGGCCAGAAGCTTTGAAGAACTCAAACGGTCATCGTCTACAAAGTTCTATAAATCCCCTGCCCGCCATGTGTTTGTCTTTTAAACATTTTAGTTAATTTGATGCTGTTAGCAACCAATAAATGTCTAGTGCGCTTCATTCCATTTAAAACCATTTAGTATACTTCAACTCATTCCACAGATTTTAATCCCTCAAAAAATTTCAGAACTGCACAGAACTATTAGAATAGAAATACACAAGTATTGGAAGAACTATTATTGACACAATATTGCACACTATACCACATTTAAAGCCTTTTCATAATTTCCCCTAAAGAAAATGTGGACAAAGATTATATCTCATACTAGATAAAGTATATATTACAGGACTTAATAGTTTCAGGCTAGCTATCAGTGTTGAATAATCAGCACTAATAAAAGTAATACATTATGATACTGCGTTACTCCATTAAAAAGTAACTAAATGCATTACTTAGTAATTTTTTTGGCAAGTATTGCTCTACATTGCTTTTGCGTTACTTTTTGTCATCTGGGTTGGGCGTGGTTATTTGTTTTTTTAATAACAAAAAAACACTAAAGTTCTATTTTGGGTAACTGTAAGGACCCTTTCACACCAAAAGTGATATTATTTATTTCAGTGAATAAATGGGAAAACAAAGTAAGTTGCGTTACTTATTTCATTGTAAATGCAAGTAGTAACATGTTTAGCAATCTTGATTATGTTACTTGTAATGTGCTACTCCAACACACACTGATTATTATTATTTTTGGTTCTGACAAAAAATACATCAAGTATCAAATAATATTTTTCTGGATTACATTAAAATACATAACTTTTTTGGTGGGGTGAAAACATTGGCATGGCAAAAAAAATCTGAACTGTTGAGCCCAGATACAATCATTAATGTTGAAACCATAAACCCACTTTATTACCTTTAAAATATATCAGGTATAATGTTATTATTTATTATTTTGTTATAATCAAAAACAAGGATAATAATTAATCATATGGAAAATGGCACAAGCCTGTAATGCACATTTATACAGAATATACACATATAAATACACACACACAGACATGCAGTTAAGGGAAAGATGTACTATTACTATTGTTGAGTTAAAGGGGTTAGAGTTCATGGCATTTTGAGGACATATTAACCAATGTACTTGACAAAAAGTTGTGAGATTGTAAATTTATGAATGAACAGACAAAGATATGCACATAAACAACAATCTATCAAAGGATTTGCCACCAAGTCCCTTCAGTACATGTAACATTCAGTGTGTTATCAGAAACAATATGGCTGCCATTTGAACTCTGTGAACTACTGTAGGATGTTTAGACTTTCACGCTTGCTCATTTCATGCTTAAACAGGTTTGCCTTCCTAACAGCGGTTTCTCAACAGGGTTGAGCATACGTTGAGCATAACTTCAGTGGGGCTTCTCTGTGGCATCTAATGCGGCCACTTCCCAGCTGATCTAAAGCAGAGGGGGGACATGGCCAGTTTTAACCATGCCTCAGCAAGCCTCATCCTTTTTTCATCATCCTCCTGTAGAAGCAAGGATGCGCTCGTGCCAGTTCTACATTCTTCTGTCATGCAAGAAATGGAAAGCATGATGCACTCTGATGATTGAGCAGAAAGGACAATTTCTTATCCTTTTTTTACCTAAGACATACAGTTCCAAAAAAATAAAGAATGTGAATCCTTTTGTTTTATATGGATTTCTTAATATATTGGTCATAAAATAGTAGATAAACACAGTTTGCTTAAACAAATAGGCACAACTTATTTTGACCATTGCAGATCTGCAATTATAGAAAATGTGGTAGTTATATAAAAGCATTTATTTTATATAAAGTATTTACATTTTCTATTTTGCATTGGTTCGCTGAAGATGTATAATAGTTTATCTACTATTTGTTTAAGCAAACTGTATTCATCTATTCAAATTCAATGACCAATTTATATAGAATACTAGTTAAATCCAAAAAGGTTCACATACGTGTTCTTGCAACTGTATTAGGCTACTTCTAACATGTGTACCATGGTATATACTAAATGAGCTGTTTTTGTTCCTAATTGCATTGCATACTACTTCTCTTAAAGTATTTTTAGACTAAAGGGTTTTGCTGGAGGACAGCAATGGAGGACACTAACACTAATCAGACACATCTTTCCCATGAGCCCACCACAGCCTCAGGACTGAGTGTGAGGGAAAACAGGCCAGAGCAGGCCGAGTACACTATACCATGTCTCTTATAGATGGGAGGCTTCCTGTAGATGTTGGGCTCCCCTGTGGCTGAGAAGAAAGGGAGAGATTAGAAATAAAACATGGAGGAGAATGTAAGTGACAGGCAGAAGAAAGCAAAGTAAACGGGCAGGAAATGCTTTTTTGTTCTTCCTTTTCAGGCTTCCAGGGACCTTTAGGGTAAGGTGGAGGAGAGTGGAATGGTTGAAGAAAACACATAAAAGGAGTACAGCCACATTATAGATGTATAGCATAGACAGATTCAACAGTTACAGAGACTTTGATTCATTAACGACACTTTAATTTATATTCATATTTACTGCTGGATGAATATGATAATGATGAAAGCAGCCAATGAGGTGAATGTCGAGGCCTGGCCTACCTGGCACATGGAAATGCTTGGGAGCTGGGTTTGTGGTGGGTGTGCTGGACCGGGCATCTAGCTGATTGTAATAGGGTGAACTTCTGCCACTCTCAGTGCCTGTAGCAAGCCCCAAGCCAATGACAGTAACAGAACCAGAGCATGAGTGCACACTTCCTGTGCGCCCTAACCACACACATTCAATCATCACACCGGCGATCATCAGATCAATGATCCAAGATTAGCCAGGCAGGGACAGTATGCATTTCAAAACAGAAGAAAAGACATACTGTGCCAAACAGAGGGGTGCATAGGATGTGGGTGGAATGGCGGTACACACTCCCAAATAACAGCCAAACATATCCCACATAAAAAGCCTATAAAGCTTATTTTGGTTAAAGTCAACATGAAATCTCTTACTGTGCTCTTGTTGTAAATAATTCATCATAATCTTATTATTAAAAAAAAATGTATTTCATCAAAATTTAATAACTTTTGGGTGACATCACAACTTTAAGATCCAATCAATGCCAGATGAATAAAGTACTGTCTTTCCCAGTGTTGATATTGCTAACTAAATTAATTAAAATATATTCCCGTTAATTGAAATAAAGCTGAAAGATAAATAGAAATACAAAAAATTATAAAATGATTAAAACATCAGAAAATTACTAAAACTAAAATGAAAACTGAAAATATGTAAAAAAAAAAAAGCTACTTCAAAATATGTATAAATACTATAATAGTATATAAATAATACTAAAATAGCACTTCTCTTTTCTCTTTTGTCACTGAACGTCCCATTTTACTTGTTAATAAGTCACATTACAGAGGTAAAATCGGTTGTGAATATCATTTCATGCTGACTTTAAAATCACTATCAGTACTCAACATCAGTCACTACACTCTCATAAAAAAGATACAAAAGCTGTACTGGAGTGGTACCTTTTCAAAAGGTAAACCTTTGTACCTTATTTACCCGTAAAGGATGCATACTGATACCTTAAATGTACATATCAGTACCTAAAATGTACAGTACATATCAGTACCTAAATGCAAGGGTAATGCCCCAGTAACAATACTCTTGAAAAAGGTTTTGCACTTTTTTCTGAGAGTGTTTGCTATGTCCTTGTTATATAACGGCAAACCACAATTTTATGTACACAGGCAATACAAGAATTATATAGTATATTTCCCACTATACTGCATACTCAGTATAGTTCTCAAGCCATTTCTGTTGAAAAGACCAGCTTAAACCAGTATGCTGATTCAAGCTGGTTAATGCTGGTCCACTATACATGTTGTTTACCAGCAAGAAATGCTGGTCAACTTGCATAGTTTTCTGATGAAGCCGCAAGCTGGTTACACGAGCATCCCATAAATCAGGGATGAGAGTGTGTTTTTTGTTTCTGCTCAGCAGCAGTGACTCACCGTATCTGTAGTAGTGCTGTGGAGAGCGAGGCATGATGGGAGACATGCCCTGTCTGCTGTAGGTGGGGGAGTCTATGTACCCCGGACTGGAGGATCTTCTTATCCTCATGTCCATACTGTCATACATGTCCTAGTCACATAAAATGCCATTATTCATAACTATGTCTGTGAGAATCTCTCATTTTCATTTACTAAGATGATTCATGACGATTTATAAAGCAACAACTGTCAATTTAACACTTAATCACACACTTACGTGCTAAATCTACTTTAGACAGATTGATAACTTGCTTGCAAAATATATTGCTGTGGACTTAACACAGTAAATCTGAGTCAAAACTTTTACCTGAGAATAAGGGGAGAGTGTGCCCAAAGACTGTGGAGACAAAAAAAGGAGTGAGTGAGTACAACAGTGCATCAGAGATAAACCTTCAGTATCTTCCTCCATGACATCTAATGTGTAAGGGGAGTGAAAAGAGCATGAGGATGGAGGTTAAGGAGCCACTGTGATCAGACCAACCTACTTTGCATCTCCTGCAGAACTGAAGAACTCAACATCATCTACTCAGCAAACATAAATTCAAGAGATAGTTCACCCAACTATACATGATTCTCATGTCATTCAAAACTCTATGATTTTTCTTCTATCTACCACAAACAAAATTATTAAGTAGCTTGTGGTCACTGTTCACTTCAATTTAAAAAACAGAGCAGCATTGACATTCTGCTAAACATATGAGGTGGTAGTAAATTATAGAATTGCACATTTTTGGGTGAACTGTCCTTTTAAGCAACATCACACAAATCACTAGCATTTTTCAGAGAGCTTTCCAAAAGCAAACTAAAGAAAGGTGGCTCAACCAAAAGCACTCATATTCACTATTAATAGTGGGAGAAAGGCACAACATAGTGCTTCAGCAAAAAAAAAAGCAAACAGCCAGTAAAGGGATGCAACATAGATGAGATACTCAAAGCTAAGCTCGGCTAGGACCAGGCCAGTAGATTCGGTAACAGGGGGAGACATGCTAGGTTGACCCAGAGTGGCTCTAGTGGTCCTCTAGGGCAGTACCTCCCCAAAGCTGAGCCTGTCATCGGAGCAGTATCTGTGACTTGGCTCATAGGACCAGAAGTCTGGCCTCTGCACTTCATAAATGGCTTTAACCTTAGGTAGCGCCGCCAAGTCTTTGTAATAAAGGATCTCGTTCTCCATTTTTGCCTGAGGAGGAGGGACACATGACAGATACACACACTCACACGTCAAATGCAATGAGCAGGCCTAGAAAAAACAGCAATAATGACAGGCAACGACAACATTAACAACACAATTAAGTGTGGGAATAAGCCTAGTTGGTGCACTTTTAAGCAAGTGCCGTTAGAATACAATTGAGATCATGATTGAAACTGTAACATAGCCAATAAATGCTACAAAACATAACATGCAAACTGAAGTTACCAATGATACCAGATAGTATTTTAAGGTTTCATTTCTATATGAATCTCATCTCACGCTTGACCTTCAGCAGAGTATGGAGCTGCAGGGCTTGACAGCGCATATGCTTACAATGCCTTATGAATACATCAATCACACACACACTGCACAAAGGTTACACACTCGGGCCGGCCTTTAATTCCACATGTGATGTTAATGACTGCACCACTGCAGAACGCACGCAAACACATTATGAACAAGCCAATGAACTCAAGCACGAGAGTCATCCATCTTGGGATGGCCAATAATACTTACATTTATGCATTTGACAGATGCTTTAATCCAAAGCAACCTTCAGTGCATCCAAGCTATACATTTTATCAGTTCATGCATTCTCTGAAAATCAAACCTGAAACTTTCAAGTGCCATGATGTACTAGTTGAGAAACCACAGAAATCTTCATGGCACTTTACACTACCAATCCAGTGTTTATGGTTACCAAGATTTTTTAATGGTTTTGGAAGAAGTCTCTTATGCTCAGCAAGGCTGCATTTATATGATCAAAAACAAAGTAAAAACTGTAATATTGTGAAATATTATTATAATTTAAATTAACTGTTTTCAAATTTAACATATTTCAAAATGTAATTTATTACTGTGATGGCAAAGCTCAATTTTCAGCATCATTACTCCAGTCTTTAGTGTCACATGATCCTTCAGAATTCATTCGTTCATTTATTAATTCAATCATTCACTCTTCTTATTATTATGAATGTTGAAAAGTTGTGATGCTCACATTTTTTCTTGGTTTCTACCATACTAAGAAATAGAACAGCATTTATTTGAAATAGGAAACTTTTGTAACATTATAAAAGTCTTTACTAAAACTTAAAGCTCAAGTATTATTTTCTCTCTCCTTCTCTTTAAAAAAAAAAAAAAAAACCTTACTGACCCCAAACTTTTTCTTTTACATTGTAACAATAAAAGAACAGTTAATTCAAAATTGGACATTATGTCATTATTTATATAATCAATTTTGGTAATTTGGTCATAACTGTTGTGTGTTTTTGTGTTCCAAAAGAGAAATACAGTCAAACAGATTTGGATCATGATGACAGTTAATAAAAGATGACTGAATTTTCATTTTTGGGTGAACTGTCCCTTTAACTTGTACCTATCATTAACATGAACACATTATGTCAAAACAATGACAAAAATGATCATAATTTAAAAATCAAATGTTCTGATTTTGTGTCATTTACAGATCTGTTGTTTCCTTTCGAGCTGGACAGTTCATGTCTACTTACACAGATGACTCTGCTGGGTGAACTAATGCTAGAGCCTGGCGGAGAGATGGAGGTTTCTGATGTGCGCCTGAGCTGTAAAATAAAATAAAGAAGAAAACAGAGGAGCTTCAGAGTGAGATCTGCAGGCATCTTGTGTAACTGTACAAAAAAAAAAGAAAGACATTTACTCTGAGTTTCCTCTCTGCTCGAGATGCTTGTTTACACACAGGATGCCACACCTCTGAACCTGCGAAACACAGCCAAACAAAGACGAGAATGTTAGATACAGCACATAAAACTTCTAATCCAGCCATGTGTTCATTCAAGACACCTTAAAATGACTTGATTTAAGACATGAAAATATGGGATTATGAGATTAAACCACATGGATTTGAGTTGATCAGTAATATATATATATGTAGCAAGGACACATTAAATCGGCAATAGTGACAGTAAAGACATTTACATTTTTACAAAATATTTCAAATAAATGCTGTTTAAAGATTATCACAGTTTCAACATTTATACTAATAAAACATTTCACTAGCATGTTAAATTATAATAGTATTTCAAAATATTTTGAAGAAAATGTTCCTGGTGGACTTGCACTATGAGATTTTTATTGTAAATTTTATTCAGTTTGGCATTTTAGACCTACAGTACCTGCCAATCACATTCCTCCTGACCTCAGTGGTGAGTTTGAGATTTGGAAGCAGATGGATAACTCAAGCTAAGGCAAATACATTTAATGTAATAACTCTATGAGAAGAAAGGCCAGAGTGCATTCATTCAACTATGTTATTTTAATTTCAAATTGATGGGGTTTTTAATCTGATGCTCTGTCTCTGCCTGGCTCATTCTCTCCCTTTCTTGTTCCCTATGTACCTCTCTCTTTTTGCATGATAGTAATGTGCTGACGGCTGGCTCTGCTGGCTTTTAAATGCATTTACCTCGAGACGTGTTCGCTAGCCTGTAACACACTTACAAATCTCAATGCTGAACGTGAAACAGAACAGACAAACACAGAGAAAGACCTGCGGTGCATTCTAATGTTCGCCAGCCACTGGCACTAGAAGTCATATGAGCGATCACACAATTTTACAGAGGAACTCTACTGAATGGAGCATTAAGATGGATCAAGATGAGTTTCTTCATATAAGTCTCTCTACAGCATTTATCTCCCACATGAATCTTGCATATTGTTCATGATGGTCTGGAACTAAAGCTTATATTGAAAAATTGTCATGGATTATTCCATAAAGAGCTCTTTTATTAGCAAAGTGCTCATCTGCTCTGTCACAAGGATGAACTTGTGAATGAATATCTCAATTATTTTTCTAAACAAAAACATGATTAAATTTCATAATTTTGTTTGAGTAACTTACTTTACAGAATAAAAAAAAAAAAAAACATTTTAATCTTTCATACATTTCAGAAAACATCTTTCACAAGGTTTCTCAGAAGAATTGCCAAAGTGTGTAATGAAAAGTTAAAAAATCTCCTAAAGTCACTTTAATTTCATACTCTTACTTCTCTGTACAGTGTCAATGAGTGCCTGCTTTTTACTTTGTGTGTTCAGTTGTCTGGGACATAAGATCTTTGCTCATCAATGCAAATCCCATAGGCACCTGAGACATTTGAGATTTCTCATGTTATTGTATACACATTATGGAAGGCTCCAATATGCCCAATTTCCCCTCAAAAAATAATATTACTTTTAAATTATTTGGACACTTTCTACATTGCAGTACATCAGGTATATTAACTCATTCAATTTTGATGTTATCTCATTCCATAAAGTTTATTTGTTCATTTTAGAAATCTTAATTTTAAATATATTATATATTTTTATATTATATTACATATTTATGTATTTTTAATGTTCATTGTTACAATTTTTTGTAACTATAGTTTGACATATTTCCACATTTTAGTAATTGCAAAGCTCTTAGAAAATGAATAGAAAATAAAACAGCTCATATAATTTGTAATTTGACCACTTGAGGATGACAATCACTATTTTCTGAAAGTTAAGCAACTTTCACTGACCATTTGTTGAAAAAAAAAACAAAAAAAAAAACACTTCCTTATTTGGAAGAGTTTCAGAGCCCTTCTTTGCACCCTATTCATGGAAAGTGCCGGCTGTTGGCCTCTGTAACCTCTTCTCACCTGTGAGATACATCTCCTCTCCTTCTATAAACACCATCTGACACCTGGCACAGCGAGCACAAGTGGGGTGGTAGTGCTTCCCTCCAGCCTGGACAGAAGAATAAGAACATATTAGGGGAAGTCATGGCCTAGTGGTTAGAGAGTATGACTCCTAACCCTAAGGTTATGGGTTCGAGTCTCGGGCTGGGAATGCCACGGCTGAGGTGCCCTTGAGCAAGGCACCAAACCCCCAACTGCTCCCCGGGCGCCGCAGCATAAATGGCTGCCCACTGCTCCGTGTGTGTGTGTATGTATGTATGTACAGTTTAGATGGGTTAAATACAGAGCATGAATTCTGAGTATGTGTCACCATACTTGGCTGCACGTCACTTTCATATTATAGGATGCTCTAAAAGATTTCAAAACATGTACAGCGCATACATGCAAGTGCTCCACCTGTAAAACCCATTATCATGAGCACAATAAACACAGTAAACATATATTTGTCTCAATAGTGTCCTCCATATTAAGCAACAGAGCACTCCTCTGCTGTTTTAATACTGCTCAAGACTCATTTCATCTCAACAGACGTTTAATGACTCTCTTGCTCACCGTACACACATTTAAAGATTACGTAGATTCTTCAGTGCCAAGAATCAGTAATTGAGAGAATTGTTCCCCTGGGCCAGTAAAAAAAAATATGAGCTTGTTTATGGAACTGCAGATAATTAACAAATATATATATATATATATATATATATATATATATATATATATATATATATATATATATATATATATATATATATATATATATATATATTTACACTGGTTGTTTAGAGTTCTAGTTGAGGAAAGGGGATAAATTAGATTGAACAGAAATGTCCCCTAAGTGAATGGTGTAAAAAGGCATTTATGTATTATAATTAAAATTATACAACATTAACTTAACCTCACAGTTTGTATTTATGTTGTTACACCAGTAGGTGGTGACAAGTGACTGTCTTTATAAGTGAGTCATTGGAATCATTCACTCAGTTGATTTGCTCAAAAATAGGGATTCATTCAGGAACTACACAAATTGTGTTTCTGAATGAATCATTCAATTATTTAATCATTCACTCAACTGACTGATTCAAATCTGAACAACACATGTGACTTTGTAAACAAGACATTTAATCATTTATTCACTTGGCTTGGTTCAAGACTAATTAACTGGAAATAATTCAGCAACAAAATGTGTCTTTATGAATTAATCACTGAATGAGCCACTAAAACAATTTGTTCAAAACACTGATTCACTGAGAAACAAGACATGTGACTGTGTTCATGAATGAGTCATTGAATCAGTCACTCAAATGATTAATTAAAAACATGCATTAATTCAGGAACAAAACATATGATTGTCTTCCTGAATATGTCACTCAACCATTTAATCACTTACTAAACTGATTCATACAAAACTGATTAATTAATATGGAATGAAACGTGACTGTCTTCATGAAAGTGTCAGTTGAATCATTCACTCAACTGATTCATTTAAAACTGATTAATTTAACAATGAATCATGTGACTGTTTTTATGAATGAGTCGTTTAATCAGTCACTCAAATAATTTGTTCAAAACACTTATTCAGGAACAAATCAAGTGACTGTCTTCAGTGAGTCATTTGAATCATTCACTCAAATGAACTGTTCAAAAACACTAAATGGTCAAATGGAGACAAAATCACTTATTCTTTTGTGACTTTGTTTGGAACTATCTACATTAGAAGAATAAAGACCAACAAAATAACTGCCCATTATGTATGTAAAATGTAAGTACTTAGACTAGTATGACAGTTGCTATTTATAGACAAACACTGCAAATACACCAAATGTTGTCTCATTAGGAAGCCCAGAGAAGAAAGGGGGATAGTGGAGAGGAGGCACAGAGCAGGTGGCGAAAGAAGGCCAGTTTATGAACTAGAGACATAGTGTATGCTGTCATTGCTCCAGGAATCAGCAAGCTGTCAGCTTCTAAATGCTCAGAGGCATGTGGTATCACTAGGTGTCTCCTAAGGGGAATGAGTGCAAATCAAACAGGCAGATAAAGATAAATCAGCCTGTGTCCCACTAGCTATAAATAACTGACTTGAGCTCTCGCTGGAACACAGAGCACTTCACACCAGCCACTCAGACTGGGATAAGAGCAATCAGAGCGACAGGAACGAGTTTGTATGTGTGAGTACACACACATCTCATTCAAATGCGTGTGTATTAGCATTAAGCTTCATCAACTCTGGAACTCTCGGCTGTCAAATTATCTCCTTTCTTATTAGTATGTAAACTACCTCATCATCTTTCTCTTCTCCTGCGACCGTCACATTACTCAAAGTCTCTCACGTTCTCTGTCTCTCTCTCCATGACTCCACAACCCTACTCGGGAGTTTCAGAATATAGCAAGTCAACAATAAAAAGGGTGCCTGCCAAAATAATCATACTTGCTTATGAAGCGTCAAAGGCCAGAATATTAGTACAAGCCACAGGAGAGGAAAACTTAAGACAGGGCAACCCACTGGCTCTTCATTAGCTCGATCATTCATTCTTTCAGTAACTACCCATTGAAACAGTGGTAAAGAGCCTAAACGTTTAGCGCTCCATTTGCAACAGGCAAGCAGAAGCAATAACTGTGATGCTTTCCTTACTTGTTTATTCTCTCAAACCGTTATCCTCTACTAGTCTCTCAAAGGTGTATTTTTTTGCCATCTGTTAACCATAAATGGTGAAAGTGTTCTGACTGAGAGAGAAAAAAGTGAGGGATTTCTGAGGGAAGGGTGCTTCAAATGGTGGTTTAATTCCCCTGTCTGTCTGGACTTCTTCATCCATCAATTCATGTTCTTTTCAGGTATAACTCAACTTAATCAAAGTAACTTAATTACTGCATCCTTGATAATAAAAGGTATTTATTTCTTAAATTGCATTTTAAGGTATAATATTTGTTATTGTTAATAATAAGATGTTATCATAGGCAGATTTAACTTCTGTATTGGGGGTTCCTGGGCTGTCAGTCTGAGTTGGGGGTGGGGGGGGGGGATCCATTGGACACTGGTCCTGTGATTGGATGTAGACTCACCTCCAGCACACGTCCACTGATGTATCTGTCGCATGTTTCACACTTTATCCCAAACTGGGCATGGTAGTCTGACTCACAGTAAGGAACGCCGTCTCTGCATGCAAATTAAGACTCACATGAATTAATACATTCTTATACTATTACCAAAAATAAAATACAGGTGCTTAGATTTTGCAAAACCAGAAAAACTATAACCTTTGTGAATCTATTATTATTATTATTCTCATGAAAGTCCCCAACAGGAGCACCTTCTTATACACATACACATTACCGTTCAAAAGTTTGGAGTCCGTAAAACTTTTAATATCTTTGAAAGAAGTCTCTTATGCTCACAAATCTGCATTTATTTGATGAAAAATCTAGTATTGTGAAATATCATTACAATTTCAAATAACTATTTTAATATTTTTTATATTTATTTTTAACACCATTATTCGAGTCACATGACTTTTTAACGGTAATGTATATACAGTGAAAAAGTGTCCACACAAATTTCTGATTCTAAATTGAATTGTACATTTATCCACATATTTTATATCCACATATACCAATGATACATAGACCTATTACTGGAAGCAAATTAATTAATCTGGATACAAACACAAGAAATAGGCTGCTTTGTGCAACACAATGTGTGGCTGAAAGAAAGCCAGCAGGTCAACAGAAGGAGTGTCACTCACTTGCTGATGTACTCGGCCGTCAGGACCAGGCCGCAGGTCTGACACCTGAAGCAGCTCACGTGCCACTGTTTCTCTAACGCCAGCAGAGATTGACCCTGTTTGATCTCCTCCTTACAACCTGCACACTCTACAAAGAGCCATAAGGAAGGGAAGAGAGGTTATATAATGAACTTAAAGATCAAAAGTCTTTCCTGTGTCCAGTCGGCCTTGACAGGTTTATAAAAAACACATGAATTACAAATCAATAAATCAGTATTGAGGTTAAGTTAGCAGAAATACACTGTTGAGCTATGTAGGCCAGCATATGATGTATGACTGTAACCGGATTTCGAGCACAGAAAGGTCAGCGCATCATTTGTTTTTATTTGGAAGAAGTTCAGCTAGGTTTAGAGTATTTGCACTGTGACACAGAGCTCGACTTTCTTCAGTTCACCTTCACGATCAATCAGGTAAATCTTTACACAGAGACAGATGTTAAAGTATGCGTTCATTCTTATATTCCAACTATTTCTTTCCTCCTTTTCCCTGTAGCAGCTGTGATTACAATCGTTTAAAGGGTTACTCCACCGCAAAATGAAAATTTTGTCATTAAGACGAACAAAGTTTTTACGGGTTTGGAACGACATGGGGGTAAGTGCAATGACAAAATTTTTATTTTGGGGTGGAGTATCCCTTTAAGAGAAACAGAAGACAGCTCATTCTTGTTATGTAGTAACTTCTATGAAGTAACTTGAAAAAACCTGAAAATGATTTTGTTTTAATTTGTAGTAATTTAAACCTGTATTTCTATAAAAGGGTTTGCCAGACTTTCAGATCCTTAATCTGGTAAAGCTCAGGCAATTCAATTATATTATAAACACAATGCCAAGACTATTAGAGGATTTCAAACAGGATAGAACTTAACAGGATGGAAATAAAATGCTAAAGTCAGTCACTGCTCAGAGAAGGATTTTATATATATATAATGTTTAACACATTAATTTAAACAATTAGTTATGAAGAAATAACTGATGACAATATTTTAACACAGTTAAAGCATTGCCCCGCCCCAGAACTGTATGTCATCTTACATTTCATACAGTTGTCTGTTGACAAAAAGGTTCAGGGCAATTACTTTATAAATATAGTTATGTGCCCCTGAAATTCAAGATACTGAGGCAAAATATCCCTATATGAGTCCTATATGAGTTTTTGTCTCATATTTATATCATATCATAAGCGATATAACGAGCAGCGAGACCAACATGAGTGGTGTTTTTGTCCCAAATAATGTTATATTTTAAACACAATGTTGTCTGTTTTTGCTCAATTTTACCAACAAAAATATTACCTAGGCTCCGAGCAACATGACTGCAACACACAGTGGTGATTCGTTTTTGAATTAATCCACGTTTTGAACATATAGGGTGAACCAATGATTCAAAAGCCCATTCATAAAGACAGCTTTACATCATTCCTGGATGAATCAGCGATTTGTATGAATTGAATGAATGAATGACTCAATTACTTTTTTTACCGATATTTACCGCCACCTACTGGCACTTTTAGTTTATTATTTAGAGTATCATTTCATTAAAAAAGCATGTTTCCATATTAATAAATAAATAAATAAATAAATAATAATAATACATTAAAAGAAAACATTAAAGGAATAGTTCACCCAAAAATTAAAAATCTGTCATCATTTACTCACCATCATGTTGTTGCAAACCTGTATGTCTTACTTTGCAGAACATAAAAGAAGGTATTTTGGTATGGAGACTGTTGGTAACCAAGCACCCACACACTCAACTTTTGAGAGGCAGATTTGGGAAAATATTTATACAGTATACAATTTACTATACTTATTTATCTAGCCTTTTTTTCTTTGTTTGTACTGCTGGCTGGTCCTAATCTACACGAACACACAAACATGGACCTCATGTCATGCAAATTAATAGGAAAATGTTTAAATTGAAGGATGGGACTTACGGCTTGGCCCATGGATTTTGATTGGCTCATTGGAATTAACCAGTTTGAGGGAACAGTGCTGACAGACACATTCTTTACCACTGAACGTCACTCTGTCCCCAATTGGAAAAGGTTTCCTAGAGAGGATAAGACAGACAGATAGACAACACGCTATTAAACTTAGTATACACACAAAAGTAAACCAAAGCCTAAAATTAATAAAGTCCAAATAAAAAACGATCCACTCAAATAAATTCGTAATGCTTACAAGGAAGACTAAATTACATAGTAGAGAAAAGTGTTGGCAGGTCCTCACAATAAAGCCAATCCTGACCTAAACACACTAAACTTAATACATTTAACCCCAAATAGAGTTGAGGAAGGCCACATTACCCACAAGCATTAAACAGAGACCAGTAATGACGGCCCAGCTATAGGGCCTACCTAAGCACACTGTCTTCCCTTCAGACACACTGAAGGCACAAACACCATTGAAATAACGGAACAAAGTGTCTCACATCATATAATGACTTGACATTTTTGAGTGATGGGGATAATAAGGAGCAATGTGGACAAGGTGGGATCTCTCCCCATATTAGTTTTGCTGGTGAAAAACATAGCTTTTCTCAGCTACCAGATAGTCCAGGATAATCCAACCTGGACCAGCATGGAAATTCATTGAAGCTGGTCTTTAGGCTCTTCCTCATAATTGTCAAATCTTGTACCAAAGGCCTATGCAAACCATGAATGATGCCATGTTCCACCGTATACACAAGATTACCTCCTATATATGGTGAGTAGATGATGTTTTAATAAATGCATGTGTCTCTTCAGCACACGTACACAAGTCTTGTGATAGCTTGCGTAATCCTTTGTGTCCACAGCATTGCTTTATCTGCTCAGTAATCAGCATGACTGGAAGCTTCTACACCACGAGACAAATCCTATTACAGTAGTCAATTCCTCTACTAATGCAGCAATTATAAAACAATCTATTTACATTGAACCATGACCTTAGAGGAGCACCAGCTCTGGCATTTTACATGATTACTGAACAGGTCCTTTAAAAACAGATCATGCCTGACTTCTGTCACTGTTAATATTGATCAGTTTTAACTTAGAAAGAACATTTATAAGAAATGTCACACTTCCGCACAGACACAAACCAACACACTATTCACTGGGCTATGAGAAGTATGGCATGACAAACTCCTCCACTACTGAGACCACACACAAAGATGTTTTTTGAAATTGAGAGAGAAAGATGACAGGGTAAGTGGGCAGACAACAGAAGCACTTACAGAACCCATGTCAGACCCATGGGTGGAATAATTCCTTTAGTTTCTGCAGTGTTTCAGTATAGCTGATGCCAATGAGAGCAGGATCTCTGGATCTAATCTTACTTTCTCATATCCTTTATTCTCTCTTTCTCTCTGTTTTATTCCTCCTCTTTCACACAACCTACTTTATTCTATATTTATATGTGAAAACTGTGTGGGCTTCCTCATGAGGCTCTGTGCATGTCTTTCCATGCAGTCTTTGTATGACCTTGGCATTACCGCCACATCACACTCCCTCCAGACGCATACAGCATTGTCAGCTTTTCCTGCTCTTTAAAAATTTACAGTTTTCATGTTTTGCTGCATTTATTCTGTTCATGAACACAATCTTGCAACTCTTTTGGGACATCAAAATTAGCCTGTGCCCTCTACTTCAAGAAATGTATTAAATCATGAAAATTGCACAAAAATAATGTCTTAATATGGATTTTGTATCGATAACAAGAAAAAAACTATAAAAATAAATAATAAATAAGACATTTAAATAAGGAAGAACATTGTGTAAAATAATATTATTTTTTCAGACATCATATATTGAATTGAATATGTACACACACACATAAACACATTTTTGACTGGTAATGTACTACAAATATATCACTTCATTTAATAAATATATACATATTATATATACATATTTACACATATTTAATAAATAAAACTTTATTTATACAACTTAATTTTTTACATTTTGCCAAGTAAATATATTGTAATACAAAGGAACTGCATCTTGTGTTTTTTAGCAGACTAAATAAATGAAGCACTCTTCATCTGTAACAGTTATGTTCTTTTAGTTACATTATCATGGTTTCATTGTTCTTTTAATTTGTTTCTCATCACTTTCCTATGTCCTTCACTCTAGTTTTCCAGCCAGCCATCAGTTACCATGGATGCTCATTAAACAGCACACCTGTTCACCCTTCAGTGCATTATCACTGTGTATTTAAGTTCCTCTTTGTTCATCTTTCATTTGTCTGGTATTGTTTGTGTGTAGCACTCTGTCTCACACACTTAAATTATTTATATCTTCTTTGTTGTTGGAATTTAATTAAATAAATAACCTTTTTGTTGTCAATTGTTGGCTTCATTTGCCTGAAACATGACATCATCTGCAACAGTTCCTCAAAACATCAATTAAAGGTCCAGAATGCTGTACAGAAATATGAGTCGTACCATCATCATCAACAATTTTCAATATATAAGGGCTGTAACGTGACTTATGAATAATCATTGACAGCACTACTGGGATGATAGCCCACTAAATCTAGAGCTTGGTTTCCACACAGATGGTCTAAATATTAAATGTAACATAATCTAGCTCTCCTGTCAACTGTTTACTTCTCAGTCGGGCCGATAAATGTTTAGGTTCCGCCTGCCAAGATCATCCCACTGGGCCATTCAGTAGCCCAATTGGCAATGCAGTCCAACAAAGCAATCCCAGTCCTCTATGAAAATGTCTTTTACTACCCACATAAATTCATCAAGTGCTAACTCTCTTTCGGGTACTAATGAACTAAAGGAGGAGGGGCAAATTATTCAGTGGAACTAATTTCCTGTAGATCAGAGCAAAGCAAACACAGTGTAAATACAAATAGGATATAAGAGAGAAAAGAGAGAGAGCAGAGGTAATGTAAAAAAAGAAGCCTGCCAATGTGAATACTAAAGCAGTAAATGCAGAAAATATCCAGTTCTATTAAACCCATTTTTTTTTTACTACAAAAAAAGAGGGGATCCAAATAACAGTGTTTCATTGTTGGCCAGACAGATAATGTGTCCCTGCAGGGATATCTTACAGTACCTCTCAATTTATTGCTTGTCAGTCTGAGAAAAGGCCACAAATAAAAGACAAGAGATGGTGTTTTCCACCACTGCATTTAACTACTCTTCATTTGCTCCTTTCAGTCTGTGAGGCAAATATTCACCTCTAGCCTCAGCAGTTTCTCAATTTACACTTTCCTTCCCTTTGCTGCTTGCTTTCTGGGCATTACTGCATATTTTGAACTCCAAACCTCAGCTTTCTTCCGCCTTGACTCATGTTACAATATCCTGCTTCATTCTGCATTGATCGCTCCTTCTTCACTTGTGGTATTATACTCTCTAGGGCAATTTAGTCAAGAGAAGAGAAGAGAATAGAAGAAGCCTACACACAGGGTCCAAAATAAACACCCCCCAAGCAGCAAATTCAAGTAAAAATTGGCTTTGACAAGTACATTAAAGTTATTAAATGAAACATAATGTATGCATTCAATCACAAGACCTATAGTTTGACCCTGCTGTTTTAATATCTGAGTTAAACAACATAAGTGAATCAATTAAAGATATACAAATGATCTGCTAAAGATAAAAGATCATTAGAAATGCATGTGGAATATTACACTAACAAAAATATGAAGGACAAAATTACAATGTATCTTCATATTTCTGGCATACAGTGAAAGCTATTTTGTATTATGTAGAAAAATATAATTTTTATACTTTATAAAATGTAAATTTTGGCCATAAATGTTTATCCAACCCTGACAGAGCATGTCTGCAGAAGATGCTATATATAAAACACTGCCCTACTTGCCCTGCTTTAAGGTTAGGACTGATAAGACAGAATGTGGCACAAGAAGTCAGAGTTTACTTTTTGGACCATGTGGTCCATCAAATCCTTTAAATTCAATTAAACTGAAGATATTCCTTAAGCCTAAACCTTTTCACCCATCACAGACCCTGAATTTCTTTCAAAGAAAATTATATTAATATAAGTGGTCTAGAGCTGATCGTATTAGAAGACTGAACTGTAGTATAATTGCTTAGTATATAGATGAGTGGGGGTGCATATAGCTGTCAGGGAGTGGATAAATGAGATTCAGTCATCAGCACATTAGTAAATGAGCATAATTTACCAGCATCCCACCAGCGTTCATCACGTTTAATCTGTCTGAAGTGTCTATTTCCATAATGACATTTCAGTAGTCTGTTTAGAGGGCTCACCTGCACACGCTGCAAACGAAACACTGTGGATGATATGTGCGGCCCAGAGCAGAGACCACCTCCCCTGAGATAAAGTCCTCACAGCTGTCACACTTTGTTCCGTACAGGCGCTGGTAGTCTGCTGTGCAGATGTACTCACCACTCTTCTGGAAGAATCCGGAATGTGCCAAATCACAGCCACACACTGGCAGAAAGAGATAGATAGGAAATGACAGTGAGGGAAAAAAATTAGATCAAGGAATGTTGCAAGCAAGGATTGAACTTGTAATTCCTATATGAGCACCACATAGTACACAAAGTAATAAGGTTTGCACTCAAGATGAGTTTTTTTGAAGCTACTTTCAAGCAGATGTAACAATAAACAGCTACAGACCCTGGACTATATGAGGGCCTTGTTTTTGTTGCGCCAAGTTTCTGTTTAAAATTCAGTCTTTGGTATGCTGATCATAGACTTGGAATTACAAGTGGCACATAAACAGCTATTTTCAGATGGCAGTGCTTGTTGTGTGTAATACTGAGCAATGCTATGATTAATGTAATGATTAAAACTAAAACCATAAAGCAGTTTTTGTTACTTAAAATAAATTTGTTAACAAAATGTAAAATTTATAGAATCCAAATGATATTGAAATAACCCTGATACTGAGAAGTGTGACAATTTGCAGTGACACAGTATAATCATTGTAAAATTAGATCTAAGCAAGATAAGGCCAAACATAATTCAATAGAGATTAATAATGCACATAAACTTAAAGTTGTGAATTTCAATTATTTTCATAAGGAAAGGGATTGTTCAGTCTACTAACATGAATGCAAAAACCTCTCAAAATCACACCCCACATAAAATAGATCCAGCAAGGTGGTCATGCAATGAGCTTCCTGCAATAATTAAAAGTAATCTGAGGATAATTCTATTAGCACAAAAGAGGAAAAACACTTCCTGAGCATTTTGTTTCAGCTGGACCTAAAAGTTTCAAAGCAACAAACATCAAAAACACACATACACAAAGCAATATGGCAGTGCCTTCAGTTTTTACAGACCACTTACTCTTACGGTATATTGTGACCTATTTATGTAGCTCTTTAACAAATTGAACCTCAGGTGAGATGTGACACTGCTGCATGCAGCATGACCGTTTCAGCATGATGCCGGAGATTACATGAAAGCATGCCTGTGAATCTCCCTTATCTCAGCAGGATTCATATGGCATACTGTTACTACATCATACACACACACACACACATACACACACTCAGTCTCTCAGCCCCCAGCATCCATCATCCTTGCAATGACAGCTGTTATTGGCTCGTGGAATTGCCAATGATTGCCTTTTGCAAAATGTGTCACTGTACCGTAAATCATTAATTCAAAGTCAAACATTCATTCACATGTCATCTAAGTCCTGAGTTCTAAGGAGAAAGGAAAGAAAAAAATTGTATGAGGGACATTCTGCTGAGAAACTCAAGCAGGTCATTGGGAAAAATGGCGGTAAATTAGAAGATGGAATCTGATGCTCGCTGATTATGATAACGCCTCTCATCGGTTGGCTTCTGACTGAAAGAAAACATAAGAATGCAGAAGTGAAAAGACTTTCTCAAAGCGCTCATCTGTCCTGAATGATGCTATCACAATGTCATTGAACTGCTGCTGTGACTATGAATAGCTGCTAGAGCTGGGCAATGTATCAAAAATTCACAATATATTTGCAGTGGATTCGCTGGTAATATAAAATTTAATAACACTGTGAATTTTAAAACGATTTTAATGCATTTCCATTAATTTTCCTAAAGACCGTGTCATTACACCCTTCATGACCCTTCCTTTGTCTTGTGAGTATGACAGTATTAAGACATTTTAATATCTAAATTTTAAACTGTATATATACTATATATATATATATGTGTGTGTGTGTGTGTGTGTGTGTGTGTGTGTGTGTGTGTGTGTGTAGACAGACAGACAGACAGACAGACAGACAGACAGACAGACAGACAGACAGACAGACAGACAGACAGACAGATAGATAGATAGATAGATAGATAGATAGATAGATAGATAGATAGATAGATAGATAGATAGATAGATAGATAGATAGATAGATAGATAGATAGATAGATACATTTCAGAATAGACTTATCAGAATATTATATTGCCAGTGGGCACTAGGACTGCTGCGAAATCTTCACTGTGGGCCAGCAGCTTCAACAGAACCGGAACACTTTGGCAGTGTAACCACATGTGCAGGGAAATTATAGCCCTGCTGTGAATGTCTGTGTGTGTGTGTGTATAAGATAGACGCTGTGCCAGGCAGCCGCATTTCAGACAACCACAAAACAATGGCATGTTGCTTCAAATGGCCCAACTGGATTGAAACCCTGCAATTAAAGAGAAAACTCTGGAGCACATGACATTTGAAGCTTAATGGAAAATTAAATGCCTCAAGGCCTTTTCAACTCAAATAACTTCCAGAGACAGACAGTATTAAGATTTCTGCTTCAAAAATGCAAAAAAGCATGAACTGTAAAACAAAAACCATGACAGATGAAACAAACACTATAAAGCAGTCAGAAACAAACAAATAAGAGACAGCAGAAACACAGAGTGGGTTCTCATTGGGGAAGTTGCTTTAAAACTGTCAAGTTACAAACTACTCATATTTTAAACTCGTAAGCTATAGTTTCTTTTGAAACAGTAGTTCAATATAAGCAACTTGTACAATATATTGGGCACCATATCAGTATCGGCTGATAAATGTTAATATTTACTCTTATCATTATCAACCCGATAATAAAATTTGGCTGATATATTAAAGCACATAAATAATGCATTATTTCCTTCAGAAACACTTCAGATTGCACTGCACTGTTCACCATGATGGTTTTGAATTGCTTGAAATATGATTGGGATCACTTCGAAAAGGAAATTACAGTTAAGTGCAACCTGTGCAGGGCAAGCCCGTCATATAGGCTACATAAAATTATAATGAGAACATTACTGCAAAATAATGCAAATCGTTGTGTGTCCGTGTTTTAGTGCATTGTTACGGGAAGAGTGCATCCACAATGAAGCTACACTTTAATGACTATCACAGTTAAGTTTGCTTGTGTATTTGCAGCCTTTTGTGCAATTGTACATTGTAATACTGTGCTTATTTTATGCATATATCTGATTTATCTCATATAGAACGTGTTTGGTTAAGTTAATAGAGTGTTAATAGAGCGCTTGAGTTTACCAGTAATAATCTTAAACTCAGCACATGCAGCACAAACAGCAGCACACAACATTAATAACTATTATTGGGACTGTCATATATATAACATTATAATGAGAACACTTTTATGATAAACATTGTGAATTCTTTGGTTTTAGTTGTGTTTCAGTGTTGTTGTTCAGTGAGCATCCACAACACAAGTTACAGGCTCTCAAAAATTATATAAAAATTTGGATATAGATTTATCAGCCAACATATCAGCTATCAGCTTTCAAATGTAAATAATGATTGGTTATTGTTATCTGCCAAAATTTTCATATCGGTGCACCCTTGAACAGGTATTTTTTCAATATAAAAATATTTAAACAGAAATAAAAAAAAACTGTTAAGTTAGAAGGGCACCAATGGTACTTTTCTTTAATTGTCTCTACTTCAAACCTGAATGTCAGAGAATAGCTGCTGCTTAGTGGAACGAGGACTCATTATCCCATCTGTGATTGCGCTGGCTCATGGAGTTCCCAAACCGACAGCTCTTCACCGAGATATAGCAAACAGACATGCACACTGGGCCACGTGGTACTGAGAGAGGGCACAGGGTAAGAGGGTGAGACAGCATGAACGAAGACCCAGAGGGCCCGTGCTTTGTTCTGGAGCCATGCCTACTTCCTGTATCCCTGACCACAAGGCAATAATCTTGAGCTCAACTGGATGGATGATGACGAAGGAGCTCTTCGAGGCTCAGCATGAACAATATAACCAGAGGCCTTTTAGAAAGAGATGAACCGGTTACTGCTGGTCCCTGCAGAGGCGCTGAAAGGCCAGATAGAGTAATGAAGTTCTTGTGAATATTCAGATTGCACTGTGAGAGCACATTCACACACCGGACGCGAGTGGTGTGACAAAATACTATAGAACTCATTATAGTTAGTGATGCTGTCTACATTGGATGCGGTGCGGTGCGACAAATCCCAGACAGAAAACTGCTGCTGCATTCTATTTATGATGTATTGACACACATTTCAAATGATTTTCAACGGTCGCTTTGTCGCGTCCAGTGTAGACAGACTTTAGCTGTTGCAGCGCGTCCGGTGTAGACACAGTGACAGATTTATTTAATATATTTATTTTTCAATGGACTGATTAACTGGTGGAATGCAAGAACAAAGTATCTACGCCAGTTATATAAAATAGAGAAATTAAAAATACAGATGTGTCCCCCCCTTACACTATTTCCATATGATTGTGTCATGAGAATGAAAGAATGAGAAAAATCACAACAAAAATATAATTAAGCTAATGCATTTATGATTGACTAAAATGGATTGATCAGATGAATCTAAATGCTTTTTAAATGGAGTGGTCAAGTAATCAGTGAAGAACATTTCAGTTCTGATAAATGGCACTTAGAACAGCAGTTCATTGGCTGATAGATTGTTGGGAGGGACGTCCTCTTTCACAGTTGCCATAGGAAACCTAAACCTTCCACGGTTGCCCTAGAGACAGCAGGGTCCCATACAAAACGCCTGAGGTGTGAGATTGCTTATTTGTGTGGCTGTCCAAGTCACTTTTAGAAAACATGTAAAGACCATCTTCATGTCTTGTGGAAGGCATGACTAATGTCAATTCTAATAGTAAAGCCTATATCAAATTGGTGTTGTGTGGCTTCCTTCAAGTCTGTTTGGGCTGTTGGAAATGGACTAGGGGTTTTGATGGGTTGGAGTAACTGCTGTACATGTTTAAATTAGGAGCACATGGAGAGCCAATTTAGCCCTCCTAAATACCAGCTAGCTTCACTAAAAATTGTTACTGAACGTTCAGTTATTCAGATGATATTTGAGAGGAGAGGGATGACTGATTATGTATTTATCAGCAGCCAACAGATGCAATTAAAATTCCCTTCTTCAGGACTTTCCAGTACCCCGGAACATCCCTATTGCACCTTCTCCTCTACTCCATGCTTCATCCCTCCTGACTTTTGTTCCTAGGATTTTCTTTTTATCGCATCAAGTGTTACAATTACGTTTTATCATCTTTAGTTCCTCAACACATGCTGAGGTAAGTCAGTGACAGGGAGACATCTCTTTCTCTGTCTCCCTCTTTCTGTCACTGTTGTCCTCTTTTACTGAAAGATAAATATAATAATGTTAGTTCCCTTTCTAAAAATAGTTATACTTACAGGGGGGTTCAAAATTAGACTATCAGGAAATATCTGGGAATGTACATTCGAAATGTAATTTCAACCTGGTAATATGTGCTATTCCTAAGGAAAAAAAAATATATAACTATATAATTTTTTTTAGATTTTTTAAGTTTTATATATTTTTTTAAACAAAGCTGCATTAAGATTAATAATCATGCAGCTCAAAAAGTCATTAAAATGTATTTTTATATGCAATTTCTTATGCTAATAAAAAAACTTTTAAATTAGAAAAGGTTTTTAAATGAGTATTTAAATTTACATATAAACAGTGATCTACAATACATTTTAAAGTAAATTGTCATCAGCTATTTCAACATCAGTTCATGATTATGCCAGTAATATCACCTACATGGCTTTGGAGATGATGTTCTATGATTCACAGCACAGCATGTGGCTCTGTCTATGACAACGGTTCCCTTCTCTTTCTGCCCACACCTGTCTGTGCCTCTTTCTACCTACCGCGTCGCTTCTGTCCTGCCTTGCTGGTGCTGATAGGAATCTCATCAACTGTAATTAATGTGCTGTTTTGACTGAATGAAAGATGGAGTGAGAGTTTAGTGAGAGAAGAGGAAGCGATTAGTCCCCTCAGGGCCCTACACAGCCCTCCACTGAGCAACCAGATGGTCTTTTGTGGAATCAGTGAGTAACAGCAAGAAATCAAGGAAATGACAACAATGAAATTATGCATATATTGACAAAAGATAAATAAATCCAAGGGGCTGAGGTTTCCTTAGAATGAGAGTAACTCTTAGGCATTCCCCCTTAAGTACTTATCTTCTGTAGTCTATCTAGGGCATAATTTAATATTCCCAAGCACGAGTAAAAATGCAGTAACTAATGACAACACCGCAAACACAAAGACTCCGCCTTTTGGTTATCTACAATTTTTTTCTTTTTTTATTCTGCTCATAATGTCACTACTGTACATCCAACCAATATACATACAAACTGTATGCATACATAAAAGGTCACTGTATCCCATTTAAATTAAGTATTATTAAAGTATTAAATAAGTACATACTATATTATTTACTAGTACAGTATATGGTATATTAAGTATTATTATACAGTGTTATATTATTCTACATCTAATAATATAGAAATATGACATTAAAGGAGCTTTGCTACTTTAACTTGAATAAAGCAGACATTTTACTTAATAAAAAAATAAAGGTTATCACATGCTGCCAAATGTTAAAAATCCACCACTCGGATTCCATCACATCACTGCGATCAGTGTACATTTTCTCTACACTCAGTTCCTGCTTCCTGTTCAACCTCTAAACCTGATTTAAACAGAAATATATAATGTTTTCAGCAGGTCACGCTCTGTTTCTGTCTCGCTTGAAGGCTGTGCCTCTCCTTCAGCTGCTTTCATTAACCTACTAACCGCTCTGAAAAATGCCTAATGATGCAGGAGCCTTTCAGGTATAAGACAGGCAATATTCATTCCTCCAATCCAAGCTTAACCTCACTGATTTGAGCTCTTTTAATCTATATTGATTTAGACTAACAATTTCTCTGACATGAGCCATTTGGCAAACACAAAGTTACATGTATATTATTCACAGGTTGTAGAATAAATGCATATTACTTTATTCATAATAAATATAGATGGCCCAATTTCCAGTTTGGTATTTTCATATACGATAGGCTAATCCATGACACCTTATCTAGATCTTAGGAAACACATAGGAAATTCAGTCTCTAATACTGCCACTGTCCTTTCATCTGTGGGAGAATGTCTCCCCAGCAACTATCACATGGGCTTAATGATTGGACGGGCATATGTTGCCATAGTTACGAGAAGCTCCCATCCTGCTCAATCTTCCTCCTCTAGTGGCTGACAACTCAGAAAAAGAGGGGCTCCACTCAACACATATAGCAACGGATTGTTCTACTGACTCCATCACAGCCGCTTTATAATACACAACTAAAGTAGTCTGACGTCCAGAGCACCTCACATTTGATTGTCCAAATGTTTGATTGCTTTACTTTCTGAAGAATTCAAGAATTTCTAGTTTTATGGATCAACAGCCAAAGAATATAAATACATCTACTCAAAACAAGTGTGCACAGTGTGTGTGTGTGTATGTGTGTATATATATATATATATATATATATATGTAATAATCAGGTATTTTTTTTCAAATTCGATTAGGCTGATGAGGCTAGCATGTCATTATAGGAAGAGAATATGCATATGCCTGGAGAAAGAAAAAAAACAACATTTTACCACAGCCAATTAATTCTCAGCTTTTTAAAAGGGATCTGTTTTGACAGACATCTTAATGACCTGCCAGTCCTGTTCAGAAGAAGCAGTGCTGAACAGCATTATTTGATTTGTAAAGTAAACTAACTGCTCATGACTTACAGCTCTGAAAAGAATTTGTTGACAATGACAAAACTGTAGACATCTATGTTTATTCAGTGGTAAAATACCATTAATTTGACCCTGAAATGACAAATAACTTCATGCAGATGTGGATGATTTGCTTAAGAGTTTACTAGAAATGCACCAATGCACCAATAAAAACTATGTTAATTTTTTGGCCAATATCCTAAAAACTCAATATTAAAATTCTATACTTTTTTGTATAAATAAAAAATAAAGCACAAATTAAAAACAAACAAACAAACAACAACAACAAAAAAAAACATTAATTTTAAAGGCTAAATGTTAATTTAGTCATCCCAACATTACAATGCACGGTATGAAAAATGGATAATGGTTATAAAGATTAACTTTAAGTTAGCGTATAATGATGGCAAATGTAATCTAAAAGCAAAAATAAGGAAAGGCACATATCCAGTAAATATCCAATATTAAACAATACAATTTTTGTAATGTAATAAACATTATTCCAAGTTGTCAGGTTTGAAAATCTATACTGGTGAGTGCTTATTGCAACAGTCACAAGTAATTGTCCATAAAAAAACTTTGGCCATTTCAGATAAACTTTCTCCCTCTTGGAATTCTAAGCACTACTTTGCCAATTTGCTCAGAACAATGTCCTTATCACACACAAGAGCAATGGAGAGAGAAAGGAGCTTAAGTGGAACTGTAACTTAAAGGGATAGTTCACCCAAAACTGAAATTTCATATATTTTGAAAAATGCTGGTAACTAGACAGCTTTGGTTACAAACTAGTCCAAAAAATGTATAAAAACACATTTCTCAAAATATCGAATTTTTTGTTCCAGTGAGAAAAGAAATGTATACAGGGGGTGAGGAAATGATCTCAGAATATTCATTTTTCTGTGAACTATCCTGTGTGACAGTTTATTGATGGTGCTCATACTTGTGAGTCAGCTGCTAGAGGCTCAAGTGTAGGTGAGCTGGTCTTTTTATTGTTCCATTACATTTCATTCAGACATACTGTCAATCATTCAGCCCAAATGCCCCACACTTCGAGTTAAAAAGCAGCAGATTTGCTTACAGAAAGACCAGAAAATGGGTGATCCTCTCTTAAAGTATTTATCTTAGCAACTGTCATGCTGCCTGCTCAATTATCCACATGATAAGCATTTCAATTTCATTGCAGAACATCTGAAATTATCTGCTTTAAAAGTATACTCATGCTACCCTTTTTATCACTTATTTTGATATTTTTTTATGTAATGCAATGACATTCATACTTTTCTAAGTGCTGTCCAAATACATTTTGGGGCCACCGTTTGTCTCTATTATATCAATAGTTGCGCAGATGTGTTCATTATCTGTTTGCATTTATGTAGGAGAGGGAGAAAAGCCTACTAGAAAGCTAGAAAGGAGTCAGAAGGTCAGGACAAGTGTGTGTCTTCCATTCCCCGCAGAGAGCTGTTACTCTCCAATTTGACTTTTATTTGAAAAGGGGAAATAAATGCACAACCAAATAGAGATTTAATGAGTTTTTTCTGTGCAGGCACATCTAACAAGATAGAGTTAGCATGTTGCTAAGCTAATGGTGCAGCACTCTAGTATGAAAATGTGAAACAAACAATAATGGGTAAAAATATCTATTCTTTTTATCAATGCATTTTTTCTCTCTCACTTTGTCCGCCACCCTGGAATTATTACCTTCTCTACATGTGACTCTGCCTTAATAATGAGTCAAAATGAGTAGGTAGCATAATATTTAAAGCAGTCTTTGCATCAGTAGTATATCAAAAATAGCTTTAAAAAGCTGTCTATGCAGGCAACTCACTAGGTTTTTTCAAATGGAGTAGGGCTGTCATGATTCCTCGATTACATTTCAGGAATCGATTATAAAAAAAATCCTCAACTGCATTTTGCGCATGCAGATTAACTGAATTGGTGCATTCCATGGACAAGAATTCATGAAAAGCATTATTAAACTTTTTTCTAAGGCTGCATGAAATATTAAAACCATTTAAAATCGTAATAAAGCATTGTGCAATTTTGAATTCGCAAAGGCTACAATTTGATTAAACAAATATACGCTCTGCTTTATTTATATGCGTGTAGGTTATGTGCATCTCAGAGCGGCTCTGTTCAGAGTAAATGCTGCTCCACACAAACAGTTATCATTTAGGGACCATCTGCGAGGACCATCTTAAAGGCCATCTTTGCATTTGCTGTGAGTCTGAATTGCTTGTAGTGTTCATCTGGGAACAATGTGCACAATTCTATCAGATTTATAAGGAGAATACAGGAGACAACAGCGAAAAATACATCATCTTTCTAAATATGCTAACTGTTCATCGTGACTTCAAATTAAAAATTTAAACCATCGCTCTGAACTTGCATGTTTTGATGTCCACATGTTCTTGTTCAAGAAATGACTGTAGTGGCTGTAGCACTTCTATCAAAAAATAAACGTTTAGTCATTTTTAAACAAGGATTAGATTGTGCTGTAAAGTGTAAGAACAATTGTCAGGCCGTTGGCACCCTCTGTTGGCATTTGATATAATACATAATGTACATAAGTTATGATTATTGTTTTATTACATTATGTATCCTATTTTAATTGTTTTGTTTAGTAAAGCCATATGATTACTTGCTTTTTATATTTCATTTGAACAGTAGTGGACGAAGTACACAAATCAAGTACTTGAGTAAAAGTACAGATATGTATAATAAAATATTACTCCAGTAAAAGTACTCCTTTTTCAATTTTACTCGAGTGAAAGTACAAAAGTACTCGATTTTTTAAGTACTTAAGTAAAAAAGTACTGATAGATAGATTTATTTAGCAATTTTATATAGACTACCTAATTTAATTTTATATTGGCACATATTTTTTTATAATCCTACTGCTCAAAATACCTGGAATTTTCCCAAAATAACCACTACATGGAGTCAAGATATATTTTTGTTGTTGATATGGACTGCGTTGATGAGAGTGATGTGTTAATGTTCACTGTGAAGCTTACACTGCGATGTACCTGAGAGAAAATAGATTTGTGACCCTGTAGCACAAAACCAATCATAAGGGTCAATTTTTCTAAATTGATATTTACGCATCATCCGAAAGCTGAATAAATCAGCTTTCCATTGATGTATGGTTTGTTAGGAGGACAATATTTTGAAAATCTGGAATCTGAGGGTGCAAAAAAATCTAAATATTGAGAAAATGATCTTTAAAATGGTTCAAATGAAGTTCATAGCGATGCATATTACTAATCAAAAATTAAGTTTTGATATATTTATGGTAGGAAATTTACTAAATATCTTCATGGAACATGATCTTACTACTTAATATTCTAATGATTCTTGGCATAAAGAAGGTGCTCCTGTGGCTCAGTGGTAGAGCACTGTGTTAGCAGTGCAAAAGGTCATGGGTTTGATTCCCAGAGAACACACATACTGTTAAAAAATGTATAGCCTGAATGTGCTGTAAATTGCTTTGGATAAAAGTGCCTGCTAAATGCATAAATGTAAATAATAGAAAAATTTGTAATTTTGACCCATACAATGTATTTTTTTGCTTTTTGCTACAAATATACCCCAGGACTTAAGACTGCTTTTGTGCTCCAGGGTCACATTTGACCATCAGATTTTTACCAGCAAGAAAAAAGGTGTTTTAAAGTTTGTTGTTTTGCAGAACATCACAGTTATATATGACTTGAGAATAAGGCCTGAAGTTAGGAAGAACATTTTAAGGAAAATATAATTATATTTTCATAATGATTTTTTTCCTTCTCAAACGTTGTCTGTGGTGTAAAAACCCCTGGCCAAATGTCCCCAGAGGGCATTACTTCCCACTTTGATAATAGCTGTAGTGACCATGTTCTGAACATCACAGCCTTTCTTTTTCCCCCAGATGTAACAATCTATATAGGTGGTTGAAAAAAATAATTGGACTTTATATCTAAAAATGACCTCAATTTAGCACCAGCAAGCTTGTTAGCTAGACAGTTAGCATCAGCTAACAATATTTACTTATTTTCAGTATGGTTATGAATAAACATTCATGTCTGTCTACTTGGGTGGTTAATCCAAACAATATAAAAATTTACACTGTTGATAAACAATATAAAAACAGACGTCACATAGGGCATGCATTTTAATAAAACTGTAAACGTTACAGAAGCGGGGAATTTGAACGTGCATGAGTCATTTTATTTAATCTGTGTGATTTTAATATTTCCTGTTTTTTTTTTGTTTTTTTTTTTACCTACGAGGCACTTATGCTGTAAATAGATCACCCTTTACAGCAGATTTAGTTCACAAACAACTGACAGTTTTGACCTAAATATGTTTGTATATGTTTTTCATTTACAATAATTAATCCTAAAATTCGACATTAGTAACTTACTTTTAGCAGCATAAGTCGCACGCACACTCACAAGATCTCCCGGTTCTTATTTGTGAATTCAGTTCACTGGAGACTCGCACTAAATGGTTCATTTGAATCAGTGAGTTGTAGACTCGAGAACAGCTGCAATTGGATCATTCCAATTCGTGAATGAATCGTTTGGTGCGATTTGCTAACCGATTTAAAAGGTTAATTGAAAAGAATCATTTAGTTCTTGAATCAGACACCGCTTCTGCGTCTCGGAGCACGTGATATGTTATAAGGAGTAACGATATGCTTTATGAAATTTAGTGAAGTAAAAAGTACGATCTTATGCTTTGGAATGTAGTGAAAGTAAAAGTAAAAGTTACTCAAAATAAAACTAATTCATCAAATTACAAAAAAAAAAAAAAACTAATCAATCACAAGAAAAACTAATCCAATAATTTCCTAATTACCACAAAAAATATAAACTAATTAATCTTAAAAATAATGTATCGGCTTAGGTCTAATTTTATTACCACAAAAAAATTATCAGATTACTCGATTAATCGCCAGAATAATCAACCGACTTCTCGATTACCAAAATAATCATTAATGACAGCCCTAAAATGGAGCTTATGGCCATTTATGTTTTATTGTGGATATGTGCATGCATACACAGGAAGTGAGTACTGCTATTACCCCTGGCTGCCTCTCCTTTACATAAACTAACTATCGGTGTGTCCTTGGAAACAGCTGGTTCTCTCATACCTGTGTGTACAGCACCTGCCTCTTTTCATGGCCAAAGCCTGTGCAAAACTCCCCCTGAAATTGTCTCCACTGCCTCAGCTTCAGCTGTATCTGCATGACCTTGGCCCACATGTTTCTTCCTGTGCTCGAGTGCTTGCTGTTTCAATTAACTAGACTATAATTCCAAAGGCATTGATATATCCAACACATATGGATGTTATGGGGTAAAGTGCTCATAATGAGTCATAATCACTGAAGTTGGTCAGTTCCATATAAGACTATAGAAGAACAATGGTACATTTAATAAGAGTACATTATATACCTTTTCTACATAAAAATTTGATTTTGCACGTTACTGTTGTTAAAAAATAAATAAAAATTGTAACCTTTCAAACTCAAGCTTAGTGCTTTACTATCAAATGTGTATAAACATGACATAAACAATAATTGAACATGTTATATTATTAATAACTGCATTTATTAATGCAAAACAATAGTAATTTTATCATATCATGTATACATTTGTCATATCCCTCTGAAATTAAAAGAATACTGCACATTAAGCATGGGGCGATTACCGGTTTCAAGGTATACCGCGATTTGAAATTTTCACGGTTTCAAAAACCACTAATATTTACCATTATACCATTCCTGCGGTATTCGCCATTTTCAATGTCTCCTCAAAGACCGAAAGAGAGGGAATCCCTCAGGCTGAGTGCAGTGGTAGAGAGGAGTAACACTGACCCCTCCTACTCCTGTTGGTGCGAGCGAGCGCTCAGTCACGTGTGTGTAGGATGGCCAGCCTGGGTACACGTCACATTCAGCGTTCCTTTCCGTCTCGCGCACAGCTTTCAAAAGTATACTCAACCGCAGATGAGTGCGGACGGATGAGCTCGACACATGCGCAGTACCACAGGGTGTGCGGCTGTCCGCGAGCCCTCTTGATGACGAAAATAATGTAATGCCGACGGTGTGCGGACGGCCGAAATATACTTTGGCCTTTATGCGATCGGCAGCCAGACGTTTTTTGCCTTATTGCAACTCTCTGTTCTGGAATTGCACAAACTGCGTTGCAATGCAATCATTTTCCAAAATGTCATTTATGTGAAAATATGACGTCTGTTAACGCCCGTTAACACAGGCCAGAGACGTTGAAGACGGACACTCAGCGAAAAAATACTGTAGCAGGCAGATCACTCACTGTTCATGATGCACAAACTATTCTGAAAGGTTTATATGGCATAATTTCACAAAGCTTGTCAGAACATTAAAGTTTTTGCTTTCAAATTGGGTTATTATTAAATCAAATTATGTGTATTATTATTGTTATATAAGTAAATGATATGAAATGATATAAATTTATATTTTAATGAATTATATAACTAAAACTAAATAACTGTAATTACATATTTAGGTTAAATAGAGATGTCAGTCTTTATTTTTTTATTTTTAATAAACAAATCAAAGAAAAAAATTAACTAATTTAGTTAGTTACTAATTCTAGTAATTAGTGTTTCTAATATTCTGTATGTTGCTCAAAAACAAAATATATTGTCCAGTGGGAAAAATATATATATATTTTTTACCCAGTCATTTAAAAATAACATTTCAGTGGGTGTTGAAGTGTATCAGTCCAAAAGAAGTGAAATAAAAAGCGCCCATCATTAATAAAAAAGGTGTCTCACACAGCTCCGGGGGTGTGAACAAAAGTCCTCCTGTAGCAAATTGATGTGTTTTTGTAAGAAAAATATCCATATTCAAAACGTAATAATCACTTTAATGTAGCTTGCACCAACAGCTGATGACGTATGAGGTCGGTGTTGCACATGCGCCGGTGAGTCTGGTGAAAATCAACGTTTGTTAACAGGAGCAAAGGAAGCAAAGTTTCTGTACTTTAGCAAAGGAAAACCAGTCTTCTCTTGGCTTATATTGAAATCCTCCGACATTCTTCTTTACAAATCCTCATTTTGTACTTCTAATTAGTGTATACATTGTTTTCTTTCGATCTCTCCGCTGCGTTTCCACGTGCGTCACTTCTGAGCGGCGCATGCGCTAGGGGTGTGCCGGTCTCAGAATTGGTGATGACGGTTATGACGTGAGTCAAATGTGACGGTTTATAACATAACCGTCGGGGGGGGGTATTAATTTGAATAAACTAGCAGACACTGATTAGCTACTTGCTCTACGTTTATTTAAAATTAACAGCAAGACAACTAGCAGTGAATGTGCTTTCCATTAAATGAATCACACACAGTGAACAAATCCTTAACAACAAAAAAAAAAACTTTGCAATGAACGTGCTTTGTTTTAAATAAATCACACACAGTAAACAAAACCTTTTAAAACAGTAGGCTACTTGTAACAAATACCGTTTTTTCCACATATTCTGCACACAGGCTCATCAAGATTTTCTGTTTTTTTCCGTTGCCATCTGGTTTAAACCGAAATGTGCCCATATAGGCGATGTAACATTTTTTTTTTTCGCACGAGATGCATCGGTTTTTACCTTTCTTCACGAAGTTTTAATTTTGAGCCGGAACATGTTCCGTCACCTCCGAAGTTGGATCCGGAACATTTTTTATTGGATCTGGCACCTCAGTCCTATGTCACTATGGGAAATTAATCGCCTAAATTAAAAAAAATTAATTAATATTTGTGTAGTGTTAAATGTTGTTATCAATAGAGATATGCAGATGGGGTATTATTTCATCCGCAACCACATCACAAAAACTCATCATCCGCGCGCCAACGTTTTTTGAGCAAATTTCAAAGCCGCACACCGCCCGCCATCCGCTGATTGTTTTGCGGTCTATGGACGATGCAATGCTTTGCTGATGCGAGCCGCAAAAAAAAAAGCCCTTGTCTGTTCTAGAAAGGATGCAGCAAAGATATTTAATGCTAATGTATGAGGCATAGGCCTACGATGAGTTTTTCATTTACGATGAGATGCGCTCTCTAGTTCACAGTGCAGTGCAAAGTGAACGCGACGCGCTGGCGCTTCCATGTCACGATTATCATTGTCTGCTATATTTGCTTTTTATTTATTAAAATACATGCAATTGGTTGATGAAACATTTATTAAAATTAAGATAAAATTTGTACAAAACGAAATTTGTTTTTAAGAAGGGTTTTCTACAAAGCAAAAATTTAATGAAGTGGTAAATATCATGTCTGACGATTTACAAAACTTCATTAAGTGGTAAAAACCATGTCTCCCGATATATTGCGCATCTTATGATCCTATCTAAAAAATGAAAATAATTTTTAAAAAAAATGTTTGTAAAAAAAATTATTTTATTACACGGTTTTGGCGGTTATAGAGTTCTAATGACGGTGTTCAACTATAACCGCCGGTCTCACGGTTATATAACTAACCGTCACACCCCCTAGCATGCGCAAAGCCGACCTACATAAGTCATCCGCCCTGAACTGCTTCCTTGTACAACAGTGAGCGCAAGCTAGATTCAAGTGATTACTGCGTTTTAAATATGTTATTTTTTCTTACAAAAACACATCGATTCACTACAGGAGGACTTTGTTCGCTTACAGGAAGACTTTGTTCATGCCCCGTTTCACTAGACATTTCACTTTGAAAGTGTCGCGAAACAAGCTAGAACCAATGTAATATGATTTGCAGAAATGTCACCCCAAGCAACAAAAGGGCTGAAAGCAGACTGTTCACATGTTTACGAACACCAGCAACTGTGACTCCAACGTGGCCCATCTGACCTCTAACAGTACCATGCTGAGTGAGCTGGGATTCCTGGGGAAAACACCACAAATGTTGCCTTTTTGTCCAATTAACTGGGCCTCAAAGCCCCACACCTCATCATCACACTCAATCCAAACTAAATTCACAGCACGCACGAATCTGAGCCATCAGTCACAAGACTGTAAACAAACCACCATGCCACAATGAAATGGCAACAATGCTTGAGATTCAAGCTGTTGAAGCAGCGTTTGGACTTCCTACACACATAGCACACGGTTAATACACACACAATAATATATAACACTAATCGTGAGATAAGGGGTGGGTTGAGTTAGAGGTGAAATACATTATTGCTTGAGGTAATTTTTATGGAAGATAAGGGCAGCGCGGGAGAGTGGGCAAATTTGAGAGAGAGGAAGCAAAGGGGAAAAGGACTGTTATTGTTGAGTAACTTCATGTGCTCCAAGGCAACTCGTGATGTCATAATGGAGGGAGGGAAACTGCCATTCTCTTTCAATTGCTCCCACCCTGTCTCCATCTATGAGCCCCCCCTCATCCCCCCAACTATGCCCCAGGGTTTGTTATGGGAGGCTGCTATTGGCTGTCGGTTTGATAGTGTAGCTGAGAATAACCACTAACCAGGGGCAGGGTGCCCCTCCACACGGTTTCCACAGCAACCCCTTAAATGCAATGCAGGGACCATGTGGGCTACAGCAGTTTGGGTTTAAGCAGGGAAAAGTAGCACAAATACAACCTTTTTTAAAGCTCATTAAACCACAAATGAGACTATCTCTCAAGGGTTTCACGTCCACATTTTTAATCTAACATAATCTAAAGGTGATGGTACCTGGTACCATCATATTCACATTCGTTTTACATTTTAATTTCTTGATGTCACTAATGTCGCTGATAATTGAGGGCAATGCCATGGGGCATCACTGAACAAACCATCTTGACAATGTGAGGCCAGTTGATCTCATTATGCAACAGGTCCCTACTTCAGATAGCCCCAGGAGCACAGCCCAGCATCATTAAATCAGAAATCCACTGCTTCTAACCACTCATGTAAAACTGCTATTAGGTCAGTGGCAGAGAGGTCTGCTGTAGTTCTTAATGAATTGCCATTACTGAAAGAAATCCATTGGAAATTGTATATATGACACAAATCCAAGGCAGTATGCAAGCTTTTCCCATAATTAAAAGATGACTCTGAGAGGTCACAGAGTTTGCAATGCATTGCATATGGGATAAAAGACTCTTACCTTGGCAGGTGAAGCATTTGATGTGGAAGTGCACATGCTGCACTCGTACCACCTCTCCTTTGCACACCTCCCGGCAGCGAAAGCAGTGGATTGGTCCGGAGCTTCGTTCACTGCTGCATGAGCTTTTGCTGATAGGGTACTACTAGGAAAAGACAAAAAGGCACTAAGTAATGAACATTAGAAAACAGGGGATGTACAATACATTGAGGCATTATTGGTTACTGGCTGATATTAGACTTTTTAAAATCATTTTTAATTGATTAATTAGTATTTATTATTTTTGGTTGACACTGAATCAATGTTAACTAAAAAATAAAAATAAAATAATTGGGGGGAAAAACAATGTTGGAGCACCAAAATTATTAAAACTATAACTGAAATAATAGTAAATTAAAGCTAAATAATTAAAATAATAAAAGCACTAAATAATTAAATTAACTGATAAAAACTTTAACAAAAATGCAATGAAAACTAAACATTTAAAAACATAAGATTTAATTCAAATGATTAATTATTGCTATAAAAATTATAATACAACCACTAATAATTTAATCCATACTTTTTTATCTGATATCTTAAATCATATCTGTATCAGCCAGAGTTTCAATAATGGTCCATGCGTTTGAGTTCAGTGTGTTTAGACAAAAGTGATGCATTTTGCATTGTGAAACCAAAAAATGCCTTTACACTGTATTTGTTGTACCTGTACTACAGCTGTGAGTTCTGTGTTTTGTCGTTATAATGGGCCTGAGGGTTATCTAAATAATTTCCTTTTGCTCTCTCGTCTCTTTCTGTGTATTGATGGCTGAAGGTTTTATGCTGATTGCCCTCATATTAAAGATGCATAACAGGCATTCAAAACACTCAGTCAGTGAATAAATCAATTACTGTGCAATCACTGTGTAGCAAGTGTTGTTCTCTCGCTTTAGTCTAAACGGATTTAACTGGGGGGAAATTTTGAAAACAGCAAGGGCACATGCCCTACTCTGATCTCCATTGTTTCAGCTACAATGCTGGCAGCAGGGCAGAAGTGCCGGGCCTGTGATCAGATTCATCAGCACCATGTTCCCACAGCTCCCTGAGAAACAGATCCAGGCAATAGCCATGAACACGTGTTAAAAAGGGGTTTGGCCTGGTAGAGCATAATGGGAACTCGGTTTTAATGAGGGTTTTGTGTGCATGTTGGAAAAGACAAATGTAATCAGTGACCACAATGTGTCAAGTCAGGAAGTGATACTGATCAGATAAACTTGTGCAGGAAATTTCCAAATTTCTCAACAATAAATCATAATTATCAACGTGAATATTTACATTTTGTAGCAGATAACCAATACATTTCGATATATTATTTTATCAAAATAAAATGAAAAACAAAACAATAATAACTAAAATCAATCATTTTAGATGCTGCAACTGAAATTAGGCATCAAAACATTATAATGATTCGAATCCAAAAAAGATTACATTCATTTTGAGATTTGCTAAAGACTACATTTAATAGTGTTATTCAACTACAAAAATAAATAAATAAATCTAAATATCTGTGCAATAAATACAAAGCACATTGGTAAGTATCTGAGAACTGAAAATAGCATTTTTCAATTCAACAAACAATGACTTTATATTAGAAAATCACTTTCGCATATTGTCATTCTATTGGAATAGAGAGTTTCATTGACTTTTCTTCATCCACAGCTCAAGAACAATGATCCATTAATGCTGTTATGCCTCCTCCAGTGGCTCAATCTCACACTGATAATATTGTAAGCACTTATTCCTTTGGCAGAGCGACGCACTGCCTGGCCGACTTCCAGAGCTGTTTTCTGAATTCTGTGTGTGGCCCTCAGCTCTGCGAGATGCTCTGAGCCCACAGTCTTTTGTCAGTGTTGAGGACAGTACAGTCATGATGCTGTTAAAAGCAGATAACAGCCACACAAGAGAACATATTAGATGTTTTGTAATAATCACAAAACCAGGAGCATTTATGGTAATGTGTGAGAGCTATTTCCCCCAAAGCATTGCTTTTCTTTGTACCTCAAAGACTGCAAACAACCCATACGCTGTCATGTACAATAATGCAATCAAATAAAACAGAGGTGACAGCTCAAAAGAGCATAAACTACATGTCTTTAAAAGGACCATATGTCTTTCAGGCATCATTCTTCTGTCATTTGTGGGTATAAAGGAAGGTGGGTGTAAACAGGCTGTTTAATCCCTGCTACAGTATATCACATGCACAGATATCAGGGGAGGACATGCACACAGGATTAAAGGTTTTAATGGCACCTACATTAGATACCTAATGATAGCATTCATGTTTCAGTGGAAAGTATTACTATAATAGATGCTCAAATCTAGATTCAAATGAATTTTAAAAAAGAAAACATCTATTATTAATACAGACTTGACAGTCTTCACAGTTCATATATAAAGACGATCCCCAAATCCCAAAATAGGTCACTCTGAGTTTTCTTACATTTTTTAATGGCTTAAACATGTGTTGCCGCAAATTCCTCTCGGTTTTTGCACAGTTCTGCATTCTAAAAAATTAATGAAATAAAATGCTTGATTTACAAAAAAGGAGATTTCAGAGAAGCCTAGTTCTTTTGAGAAACTTCAGAGTAATAATGTTCAGCAATACTGTATATAGCAAAGGTCCAGTAACATCCGGCCGAGGTGTAAGGTGATAACCACAGGACCTAAGGGGCCGCTGCTATTTCTGCTCTCAACGGAGGAGCCTCCTGTGGATTATAGTCACACAGGATTGTGGGAGAGTGGAGGTGACAAGGCTGCTCTCAATTCCTTCATAGCCAGGCAGAAGAGAGGCGTAAGCAAGATCTTGTGGCCAGACAGAGCCCACTTATCCTTTACAGTAATGAGCACTGGGTGAAGACCTTTAAATCCAGTGCTAGAATTAATGGCTAAGTAACATTCTCGTATCCAGAGTCAGAACACTTACTTGCGACAATACTGACTAGTACAGAAAAATGTTTTTTGGTGGTTGTTAACAGCATGGTTTACTGAAAAATAACAGAAGTGTAAATGTTTAAATAATGTGTGTCATTACTTGCTTAATCTGATCAGATTAAGCATATCTAAAACGATATAAACTGCATTTAGTTTTGAAATTGTTGAAACATTTGACTGAACTGTTATCAAGATATTTTATCAGTTGAAAAACAGATTTTAATGTGTTTAACTGTTTAATATTTTTGTGGAAACCATGATAGAATTTCTCATTAAAATCAACTGTATTTTTGTTTGACTGTGATCATTCTCTTTAATAGGTTTAAAAAGACAATTAAAATCTTTCCACATAACCCCTGAAATCTTAAGAAAAGTGGGGGTGTTCAAAGACCTGTTTGCAGTATACGTGGGCCTCTGGAGAACCTGACCAAATATGATATATGACTACTGTTGCATTCCAGCCAGCATTGCTGTAGCGACAGGAGCTGAACTGACCCTGTCAGACAAATGATCACTCAAATAAGCCAAACCCAAGGTCAGACAGAATGAGGTCTGAGGACCTCAAGGACTTCCGGCCTTCGATCTGCTCTCAGGGTTACTAATGATTTGGGATTTTAACAAAGTTTAGAGAAGTGTGTTGGGTCAGGGTCATCTGATGAACATCCCTAGTGTCACTCTATGAATTATCAACCTTCATGTCTTCTACAGGAGATGATTCCTTGGATTCTTTAATGAAGAGCAGCTTTAGGAAGCTAGATTGCAAACATTTACAATGACAATCAGCTGGATTTTAGCATTGCTCATTGAGCAGGAAAGACAGTACTCGGACACTGTACTAAAGATATAAGCTTGGCGCACTAACAGAGCCTGCCAAAATCCCTATGATAGGAAACTGGAGACTATAGAGAAGATAAATAACACAGAGGAGCACAATGCATCCTTAACGGTTTAGAAAACAAAAATGCTGAATAATGATCAAGAGATCGGGCTGAAGAAGTTATTAAAACTATTCCCCTCTACGCAAATATGTTTGTCAAAGCTAAGTGTCTAATTAAGTAGCAAGTTTCTTGTGCGTTGTTGTAATAGCAAGGAGCCACAATCCAATTAGCACATCTAGACATTACAAGTAGTACTCTATCTTTGTAAAACATTTTCTATAGCACATGCCTTGCAGTCATAGTACTGGAATGATGAAAAGGCTCGGTGTCCATCTGCTAGCTTTTACATCTACATAGTCAGAAAGAACTCCCTCAAAGATATCACCCCGTATATGCAAGCCAGAGAAAATGCAAGGAGAAGGAAATCTTTAGAAAGGATCTGTAGGAAATTCAACCCAGACAAGTGTTAGCATGCTGGTGTTTCACTTTTGTTCCCAGTGCTGCTAAATCAAACCGTTGGGTTACAGGAATGACAATGGGTGCTGACTCTGGGCCGGACTGCACTCCAGATGGGATGAGAGTGTGTTTACGGTGCCCATAGTGGGTCTACGTCTGCTGACACACTAGCTCAGATCAAATCAACTCCCAGGTAAAGCTTATGCATTATGCAGATAGATGCTACAGAGCAACATCAAGGCAGATGCATAGTGCATAATATTTTATCTAGGAAGCTGCAATTATAGCTGGAGGGGTCATTTTTTACATTTGTAACCACTACTTTTTTGGGAAATAGTCATTAGACTTTAAGCCACCAAAAACAAAATTGAAACCAAACAAACTCTATAGCAACCTCTTACCTTAGAGACCCCCCCCTGTGTTCAAAATAAAGGATGAAAAATAAGGTAAGGGTGTAGAGTTATATAAACCATTTCCATGGATGTTAAAGACTTTTCATGTAAAATTAGATTCCAATAAAGAACTTTTATTTTTAAAATGAACTAATGACGCACCAATGAGCTAACTTTAAGTCACTTAATTAATATTCATGAGCCAAACTGAAAGTAATCATGTGCCCTCCCTACCCACTTTTCAAATCACTCCTGCATATAATTTATAAAGCAATTTTTTGTGATTTATAATGGGCTTTGGTCATAATGACAGCAAATTAATCCAATGATTTATTTTATGAGCACATACCACATAATAACCTAATTATATATGCTAATATAATGACAGTTAATTAAATTGCTTTTGTTTATTCCTAATATTCCTTAATATTGTTTTTATTTATCACAAACTCAATTAATGGTCAAAAGAAAACATGCATTCATTTTACAGATGGCTAAAAAGGGTGGCCACAGTTGAAGCTAACTGTTGACGAGGTCTGAACATTGAAGGCAAGCTGGCTTCCACCTCATTGCTCTCCATAGGGCTGGCATGACAGGACAGTGGTGACGGAGACACTTCTGTAAGTGTGTGTGCTAGTGTGTGATTGATGTGAGGTATGCTGAGTAGTGAATGCTGACACCGGAGGTGCAAGGTATGTTGACTTCAGGAACCTTAGCATAAACTCAGTCACATTCATTGGCCAACTGTTATGTCACTTAAATAATATTCATGAGTCAGGCTTAAAAAATATATATGTACCCTTGCTCTCCTTTGTGAATCCTTCCAAAGCCCCTGATAATAAACAATCACTATCTATCATTTACTAGAATCTCTGAGGCACAGAAACCCTTGATATTAACTCAGGAGGATCAAACAGGAGAACAAAGAGAGAAAGAATGACAGAAAGCACAGGGAATGGAAAACAGGTTGTAGGAGCATTCCACTACTCACTTGTTTGCCTGTTCTCTCAGTAGTGCAGAAAATAGAGGGGAGGTGATAATGACAGCTGACCATAAGAAATGCAGGGAGCAGCAAATGAAGAGAGACCAAGTGACCTCAGTGTAATTGCTCGGCATTTTCACTGGCTCAAAGCAATCATGCCCAATGTAGTGTACAACATGCCATTGTGCATGGTGGATACCGCTCCATTCAAATGGCAAATGTCTGCATGGGTGACTATAAGGCAAGTTCGAGACTTGTTTGTCAGTCGGCCAATTTGGTAGGAACGTTCTACTGAAAAAAGAGCATGTCTATTTACATACTAAAAAATTATATGATTATGCCATGTGCTTTACATACATATTCTGCAAAACACTCCAGGTCTCTTGTGGACCAGTCATGCCTGTTCATGTGTTGGTAGTTCTCCAGCTAGTCCCTTTTTGCCATGAGACACAACCTTGCCACTGCACTCATTCCCTTGCCATCTGTCTGCAGCTCTGAAAACACTCGCTCTCCATACGGTAGCACGCTGGTAGCAGCCCCATCCCCAGCTTTCAGACAAAACGCTTTGAAAGAGTGAATAAGGCAAGCTCAATTGGCTGATGTGAATGTTTTTATCAGAATGTGCTGGTACTGTGAGCTGTGCATCCTGAACTAAGGGGAGAATAGTGGGGGAATTAGTTCAGAGAGTTGGACACGTGGACAAAGCTTGTCCATCCGCTCATCAGCTGATAATGCAATTTAGCAGCTTGCTGCAAGAATGCAAACCATTTCTAATCGCAGAACAGCACGGAATTTGGCAAGTAGGTATTAACAAACAAAACAAAAACAGGTCTGTTGCCCATCAGCTTTGTTCTTAAGGTTCTGAACTTTTCCCATAAAAGGATCTTTATTAGAAGCAGCGGTCATGCCCTTGCAACATCAGCTGACTGAAGCACAAGCCTCAAAGGAGAGCTGGTCACAAACATGAGCTTGCACTGGCCGCCTCTCTGTCTTTCATTCTCTGTTGGTGTTGCATCTTTTCATCTGGCAGATTTCTACAGCATGTAATCAGTAACGGTGATTTTCATTAATATGATTTGGATGCAAGCTGAATGAATGCAACCAAGCGTATCTGACTGGCACCAAACTGGACACCGGTCACCCAAGCATGTCTAAGTTTTATAACATTTCTCAAGACATTTAATCTCCAAATGGACATAAGTGTGTCAGAATCATTTTCTACAGCTTTGTGCAAAACGGTCAAACATATTGTTTGAAAAATCAACTTCAGAATAATTTCTTTGATGACCAAAGTCAGTTTGAACAGAGATTAAATAATCCTATTTATCATCCTCAGCAACATGAGACTCATTTGTAACTCTGAATAAAAATAATACTATCAACAATTTTATCAGTAATCATAATAGTAATTATAATAATTATTATAAACGTCACATATTAAATTATATTATGATTATTATATTTATAATAAGACAGCACTATTATTATTGTAAACGTCAAATATCAAATTATACGATTAATATTATATTTTTAATAAGAATAAAGAAAGCACGATTATTATTATTATCCCCAAATACCTGATTCAGCTATATGTCATTGGGACAGGTCAGGAGCAAGAGGTCAAATGCTTGAATAAGACAAAGTGTTCTTATTTTACAGGATAAAGTTTATTTTATTTTAAAATGAGATTTCTATCTGCTTTGATTATTTCACATTAGTATTTCATTCATCTTTGCAATTAGACCAAGGTAACACAGCCAAGTAACAAAGCCAAGAGTTTTACTCACCACTCGTGCTCATGATGCTGAGACAATAATCCAAGAGTAAAATTTAATATCCAGGCAGCAGCAGTCGCCTTTTGTTCCACCGATAAAATCCAGTTATTGAGCCTCAGCTTGAAGTCAGAGTCGAACCGGTAGAGTGGGATAGAAACTCGAAGAATAATTAATACAAATGTTAAAGCTTCCAACGTTATTCTGGGATGACAGGAGGGCAGTGATCACTTGATTCAAATAATGGGAACGGTGAGTTTAAAGTACTGCACCCCGTGAGTGCAGAGCGGACGACCGGCCTCAAATAAAGCGGGATGTTGCCTAGTCACATCCCATGATCTGCTGCCGTTTCTCGCGTGTAGCCGAGATAGTGCTGAGCCGCGCTCAGTGTTGCGTACAGTGGACGAGGCGCTGTCACTGTACTCTCGCGCTCGCATCTATGGAAGCGCGCGCCAGGGTGACGTCAGGCAGCGGACAGAGCAGCGAGTTTCCTCACAACACATCTACTCTGCAAGCGCACAGCGCTGGAAACGTTCTCGTTGATTATAATGGCAGCGCTGTGTTTTTGTCTTGTCGCTTGCGGCGGATTTGAGGTGTGAGGTCATGGCAGGGGAAAGTTGAAGGGTAGGGTGGGTTTTTGGCAGATTACGGAATTTACTGTATATAGATGTATAGCGCCCTCTTATGCAGAGTGAGAAAAAACACAGTGTAAATACAGCAGATAAAAATCGCCTTAATTTAGGAACCTGCCAACCAGCTTCTATGACATTAACCCGATTAGAGCCGAATAATGTTAAATAAAAAATAAAAATGACGATTTTCTAGTTTTCTATTCAATTCTTAGTGTGACATGATGCTCATCTAAGCATCTAAACTAATAATACATAAATTGTGTAGCATGATTCAAGCCTATTGACACATTAACATAACATTCTTATAAACAGCTATATGAACAATGTGTGTGATCTTTTCTATCTATTCTAAATATTTTAGCCTTTCTTTTATTTTTTTTATTTTTATTTATTTTTTTGTTGTTGAAGCCATACAAAAGCTGGAAAAAAAACTACCCTGAAAAATATTCACTAGAGAATTTCAAAATGTTTTATTTTAAAAAATAAAAATAATTAAAGATGACATGCTAACTTACTTATTCCTGAGGGTTTTTCTTCTTCTTCTTCTTCTTCTTCTTCTTCTTTCTTCTTCTTCTTCTTCTTCTTCGTCTTTCTCTTCTTCTTCTTCTTCTTCTTCTTTTTCTTTCCCTACACTGAATAGTTTTAGAAATTATTTGTTGGTGAAGTATTCTCAAATCAAGGTCATAACTTTGAACAAATGTTCTATTATCGTTTCTGGAAGAACATTTATCCATAACTTTAGGACAACCTTGCTAGAACGTTGTGAATGTTCCATGTTAGCTGGGAGGGCAACTCATGTCTTCATTGTACAGCTGCACATTTTTTTTTTTATGTTTTTGCAAACCATAAGTATATCAATACACTCAGAAAAAAAAGGTACAAAAGTTGTCACTGGGGTGGTACCTTTACAATAGGTACACTTTTGTACCTTTTAGGTACTAATTTGTTCACTTTAGGTACTTATATGTATCTTTAAAGTACCAATATAGACTGTTTAGGTACAAAGGTTTGCCTTTTGAAAAGGTACCGCCCCAGTGACAGCTTTTGTACCTTTTTTTCTGAGAGTGTGGAGAAAACCTCTTACCTTGCAGTTTCCCATTTCTTTTTACTCTTGACGTACACTAGTAGTCACTCTTTCATCAGTTACATCTCAGAGTTTTGTGCTTATTGCCCAACCTCACAAAAATCGGCCCAAGCATTCATTCCTGAATACACTGCAGCCCACAAAAAAATAAAAGAAACTTTACACCAGTGCCATTTAGAAAAGTAATAAATCACGTTCACGAGTTCACTGTTTGTTCAGCACAATACAGACTCATAGACCCATGAAACTGCACCTTGGGTTAACTGTTTTTTTTTTTTTTTTTTAATCTGATTAAAAAAAAGGCCTTAGCCTTAGCCTTGGTTTTAACAACTAAGTCTCTTATTTGTAAGTTGTTCTCTTTTGTGTGTCCCTAACCTAAAGGCTCTGTGTGTTACCAGTATTTTACTGTCATGTGTACACAGAAACAAAGGCCAAGAGGAAACGGGCACAATGGAGGGGATGTGACAGGCGCCTCACACACTCTACGTTTCTTTCCTCTCTCAGTCTGTCTATCTCACTCCGGTTGCTCTCTTTGCCTGACCCCATGCAGTGCTCTCGTTTCTGACAGTCAGATATTCTGACAGGTCCATAAGGTTAGTGGTCACTGAGACAGACAGTGTAAGCAGTCAGCATTGTTCTTCCTGAAAAGAACAATAGCATCAGCACTTCCTACACTGCCCTCCCCATCTGTATGAGATGAATAAAAATTCCTAGTATGTAGTAGTTTTCAATTTTAAATTATCACATTTACTTTTTAAGCCGATTCTGATCGCCTGTTAGAATGCAGGTCAATTCCTAGACAGATAACAGTATTTGTTAGGCATTGCGCTTGTTTATTACATGAAATGAAGTAATTAAAGAGCATAATTAAACTGACTGACCCACCCTACATAATTGGGGATCATTTTGAGGTATATTAAATTCGTAGATGTTTGTCACAGAATTTTATAACCTGCATAGCTTTGATTTTACAGCATGCATATCTTTACTGGTGTGTACACACAATGTAATCTGTACCAGGAATATGTGTGTTGTGTGTTTTTTCAGCGGATAGTCTTGTGGACTGTACTGCTTGTACAGAGCACTGGATTTTACCATTGTACTGAGTCCACAACAACAGGATGTTGCTCTTCCTTAAGGCACCACTGGTACAAAGGGGCATTGGAACGCAGTGCCTCCCTGAACATACCCCCACCTCTGAGCTTGCCCTCAGGGACTGTACATTCACTAGCCAGAGCTTTTTTTAAAATTAACCTGTTAGTAGTTTTATGCTACAACAAAATGCAGTTTGTATGAAGGGACTTTTAAAGGGCTAGGTCCCCCAAAATTGAAAGTTCTGTTTCTTATATATATACATATATTATATATATAGATATTTAAACATTTCCGGTAGTCAATTCAGAAAAGTACTCATTTAGTCCAGTGTGTAGATTAAAATTAAAATGACAGTTCATTCATTTGTTCAGTCACTAACTCAATAACTGCATCTTCTGGATTAACTATTCCTTGAAGTTACT
>NC_056585.1:21350369-21386844 GCF_018340385.1 Cyprinus carpio | reverse complement strand
AGACCTGAATCAACGCAGTCAGAAACTGATTTTCTACACTTTTTTTGCAGGGGGATAAATTGAATACTAAGATACTTTTGTTATTTTTTTGTGTCATTTTCATGTCTGTGTGTTCTCCGTCTATACTGAATCAGACGTGAAGACTTTCTTGGAGAACTTCTGAAACCTAACAGACTGTAAGTGAACCGAATGTCCCTGGTGGGACAAGACCTTTTATCATCTACAATGCCATTTCACCAAGGAAAAGTGCACACAACTAACAGTACTACACCTCTTTATCGAGGGAAATTCCAATTTCAGCATTATCTTTTGCCTTGGGCCTGCTTCTGGTAATCACTACAATCAATGAACAAAACTTTTTGTCTCATATGAGTCATTACATCATAAGACAGAAAGCCTTATGTTGATTAATCAATGTTAAAAATTACTGTAATGATTTTTGGCCTTTTACTAAATTATGTCTTTCGCAGGTATTTAACTTATTGATCAGAAGATGTTGTTCAGCCGTGGATAATTGTCATTACTAAATTATCTTAAGCTTTACGATTAAATAGATCATAGAGAAAGGGGTTCCCCAGCTGACACTAGGACACAATTAAAAATCAGCATGTGTTAATTCGTGACACGCAGATCTCTTGGCAAGGAATCCACACCAGATGGACGCAGGATTTAGTTTTTTCGTCGATAGAACGTTGCGACATCTTAATGGATAACCATTCGAGTAGGAATGTGGTCCCGTTGTAATGTTTTTAACGTGTCATGAACTAGCAATAAAACTAAGCTGTGATGGGTGCCTAATTGAAGACAGAGATTCATTATCAATTCATTCGGAGGTCAGCGGGGTGCCATTCACCTTTGTTCAAGACTGAAGTTTTAAAACCTACCGACTCCCTCCTTGTGACTTTCACTGTGACTAAAAACCTCCCTGCCACAATGAAGTAACTTTTGTGTGGTTCGCTTTATTGATACCACTGTGCACCCACTCTTCATTTATGTCGTGAAATGAAGAATTACCAAAGGAGCATAGGGATTTCAAACATTACAAAAAGCTGCGGGACAGGTTTCAGTTTTAATGGGCTTGTGGCTCTTTTCGTTAGCAGTAAGATGTGGTTGTATTTTGCATTTGTCATGGGTTTACTATAAATTCAGTGTCCAGAATTGTGGTTTCCAGGTAACATAAACACCAAGAAAGAAGTCTTGTAGGAAATAAATTAGACCCGTCATCTAAAAAGAAAGAAATTAGACAAACATTAGATTAAGAGACTCTCCTCTATGTGAAAATTACTATATAATTTTAGAAAAAAAAATACATTTTTCATTATGTAATAGTGAAAGGAATAAAAAAGGTATACAGTTTGCATTAAAACACATGGGTGACCTTTTGTGACTTTTGAGTTTGAACATGCTTGGCTATGCAGCAAAATGTAAACAGTTATGGAACACAAAAACCAATTCGATAAACATAGCAAATGAAAGGAGTTAAAAGGAAGGCAAGCATACAAAACTGTAAAGTGAATGATACATTTTATACTTTTTTAAACATTTTTAAAACAAGTGACAACTTGCCTCCATGTGGACAATTAGGAAAATAGCCTTATTTAGGACCATTTTATTAATTGTTTACAATCTGTAAATGGTGAATAGGAAGGATATAGAGTCAGGGATTGTATGTGGTTAGATGTTATGAGTGGTAATGAATGCCCAAGAGAATGGGGTTTGGCGAGGAGCTTTTGTTTGTAATTATTATCCAAACCACAGAACCACGCTTGCTACAGAAAACCCTTTATGGTAAATGGCATTTTTGCCTCCAGATCGTTTTAAGTAGACGTGCTGGTATGCTTCTCTGGTAGAGTTGAATCTCTGTCTTTTGTGTCATGTCGCGTGTCGTCAAATCCTTCAACATGCAGTTTTAAAACGAATTTTTATGGCACGAACGTACCTCACTAGATGCTATCAATCTCTACTCTGTCCCGCAGCAATCCCTCACATCCCAATGAGTCGATAACTTCCCTGTTTATCGTGTCAATCGGGCATACGGCTAATGAAATCACTTGTCCATTTACGGTCGAATAGCAGTGTGTGTGAGTGCTGTGGGCGCTGAACGGTAGAGTTGGGCGGGCAGAGAGTTAAGTGTAGTCTGAGTGCCATCAAGATAGGCACATCGAATCGCTGGAGAGGGGGCAAGAGGGTAGGAGAGATCGAGGCGTTAGGTGTAGTCTTGAGGATTTTCGGCGCGCAGTGGATCTTGTGGCAATGATTAGGCGGATCAGCGGAGCGCCTCCAAGCGATCGGCTCACAATTTTATTCATTCTGAAGGATGCGCAACTGGGATAGCTCCGACAGAAAGAGAAAAGTTGGTGAAGGGATTTCAGGCATCGAGCTAGCACGACATCGAGTGGCACTCTCCATCATCATTTTATTGTGACGTCGGATTTGGACGCTCTGAGAAGCTGATTCAAACTGAAGAGTGCGTGTGCTCGGAATTGGACAAGGATCGCTCCATCACAGAGAGATGTGTTAGAAAATTGAGTTGCAAAGAGCACGTGCGGTCATCACGGATTGAGCGATAGTATGTTATTTCGACTCGTCTGCTCGTGTGTGCTTTGGCGGGTGGCGGGCTGCTGTAAGTCAAAAGTAAAAGAGGATGCGGGTGGGAGCAGTTGGGGTTCGCGTGAATGCATTAAACGACTGTATTCGTTTTCTGTGCTAGGCACGTGGAAATGGGGGAGCCTGGCAAGCACATTGGCTGCACACACATGAAACGGGCTTGATTTCGTACTGACGGTCACCGAAAACTGCAAAGAGACAAATCAACAAAAATATTTGTGTAAAGTGGTTGAGTACATCGCGTTCTGCTGTTACTCGTTGAAGAAGGTGGAAAATGAAGTTCTATAAGCTAGTGTGGTGATAAGAGGGTATCATGGGAATAAAGATATGAAACAGTGAGCTATTAGAGTCGTTAATGTTTATGGATGTTTGTATTGGAGGAGGTTGATGAATCCGGTTGAGCTAAGAAATAATGGCAATTACCCAAGCGGAATTTATATGAACAAGGACCAAACTTCGCAGTTGTTTTATATGGACGTGTGTGTCTTGAAGAATCGTTGTAGTTGGCATTTTCCTTTAATATATAATTGTACTGTTAGTTTTGCAAGGTAGTAGGTTAGTGTTATACACGATGTCAAGGTGGTAGTTGCGTATCTTTACTTCACAAAAATTTTCATTACTTTACTCGTTTTATGGAAGGAGCACTTTGCATCTGCTATTTGTGTCAGGTTACACTCATTCGTAATTGCCGCGGTCAAAGCAACCCCAGTTTTGTGGCCGAACACATTTTCTTCTGTCACTTATAGGGGTATAATTTGTCCCGCACATGGATGTATTTGGGACTAGTCAGCAGCACTAGCGGCTTTCCTCCAGTGGTATTTTGGTCATTTATAATACTGGTGCCGACACAAGTTTTGCAGTACTCCAGTACTAGAGGTTCTTTGTATTAATCTAAACACTTAAACAATGCAAGACAGAGCACAGTGGTAGTTATTTATTTATTACCGTCTTTATTGTAGTGCCGTTTTTCATGCAGAGAGTTGATACATGATGAAGTTCTTCTCTATTCAGGGGGTTGGGCAAAAAAACCCCCCCATTTCCCCCACCCCCACAAGAAAAAATTGGGAGAACCTGGACTAAAGAGTCCCATTTGACCCCATTCTTAACTGGCCACCAGCACGGTGTGGTTGACCTTTCCCTGTGCGTCGTGACAAAGAAACAGCTCGGACAAAGGATGAGAACAATCCACGAATGTGACCAGCCTCAGACATACAGGGCATCCGCTCTATCGCCCAGCCATGAGAGTGTCGCAGCATCAGATCAGAATGGACTAACTGGCGCTTGTGCAAACTCTCGCGTGGCAATTTTGGAGACCAGAAACACAAGACTCCCCTCTGAGAGTGGTTGTCATTCACAGAGGGTAGCAAACTGGTCCTATGGATGGTGTAAATGAATACCTGTCGTAGAGTGTTGTATGAGTGGCGTACGGCACATAAATGTGTTGTGATAGGACGAAAGCTTTATCAGAGCCAGTGAGCATATATCACGGTGTAAAGATGGGATGTAATATTCCATCAAGAGGGCTCAGCAGTCCCGGGGCCAGAACTAATGTAGTTATACGTACGGGTGCCAGTGGGCAAGTATGCATGTGAATATGTGGCTTCAGCATTTTGCCCACCAACCCAGTGCAGTGAGCGAAAAGCATAACTAGGACGCGGTTTTTAGTATAGGTTTCTGTAACCCAAGGTGGAAGGAGTCCCGCCCTTCAATCTAGTAAATTCATTTCCGCCACTATTCCACTGCCCGTCTCATGCACGCGAGTTTCGGCTGAGAGGCCTCAATCGCCTTAAAAAGAGATTAGTTGTTAGCGATGCTGTAAGGTCCAGGTCTTTATATTTGGCTTGGAAGGAAAGCGAAAACAGCAGTTCCATGTCATTGTCTCCTGGCTGTGCACTAAGTGCGTCAGCTGCCCCCCATAGATGTGCGAGCAGAGAGGATTGGCACAAAAAAAAAGAAAGAGAAGCAGCACTGCTGGCTGTGTATCCGTGTGGCGCGCTGAGGGGTTGTGGTAATTCATCCGGCAGGTTCTCCTCTGCGTGAGTGTGTATGTCACGGTGGTGTGAGGATGGTTATGTTAATAGGATTTTGGAAGTTCCTGTTGTACTTTTGCAATGATCAATTCTTGGACATCGATTCAGCTATCTCAGGATCGGGTTGCTCTGGGTGTGGCCCCAAGTGCAGCGCTGCCATCCAGAAAGCATTTTTGGAAAACACAGGTGAATTCCGAGCACTGACTGTGCTTCACCACCTTATGATATCTATAAGTTTTAAAGACGCTCATTAGTCCTGTGTAATCACCAGAGATTGGACTAAACAGGGACATGGAGGCTGAGGCCGAGGGCTGGCATCGTTCCACACGAAAGGCCTGAATACACAAGCCCCAATCTGCAATTAAACCAAACAAACGTTTTAAGTGTTAGACATAGGGTCCTGGCCAGTTTCAAAACTTGTTTCAAGTAGCTTTGACATGTTCTGTTTCGCCTGCAGAGTGATCATTGTACAATATAACCAACTATTAGTGGTCACAGCAGGGGAGGGCGACGCAGGCTAGTGAGCTGAGACAGTCAGGGCATGCAGAAGTAAATGATGACTGATATTATGGTGCTGGTAGGGTTTGCTTTCAGATGCGTTGACATTAACCAGCATGTAGGAGGAGGTTTTTTCTCAGGTGCGCCGTCTCTTACATAAGTTACCTACAAAAAGGTAGATGCATTTAAGATAACGGTACCAATAATATGAGTGCGGACCGTATGACACAAGACAAGTAAGAATGGTACAAGTAATAACAATTTGCGGAAAGATAACAAAAGTCATGCTACATGTGCGGTATAAAGTATGTAATGATATTTGCATTAACCATGGCTGATGTTTTCCTGTTTGGATTAGTGAAAAAGTCAAAATAGGAAGTATCAGTACCTTTCAGTTTCACAAAGGTTCTTAATCATTTATTTTGCTTTCTTTCAGCAATATTGGCATATTAACCAGGGCACTACATTTGTTCTTTTGAGGGGATTGACGTGCAAGTAAAAATACACATTTTGTCATCCTCTCTATTGAGACAAAGAGAAAAGGAAGAGAGAGATGCATAATGCTTTTCAGGTTTTTAAATGGCAGAAGAGAGTAGTTGTGCAACATAGGCGTATCAAGTGGGATTTTTATACGTTCATTTCATATTTTCATAGAATCGATAGTGGGCGGGGGAGCATCTTGAGACAGTTACCAGACCTGATTAGATAGAAATATAAGTAGATATATATACCTAACTTATGTCCGATACTATAGCTAGTTAGAGGAGTAGTAATATAGTATGGATATAGAGTATCTCTGTTCTTTTTTGTGGGCGGTGTAGTACCGTAAAGGGGGGTATTTTTCATGCTGAAGAAGTGCTCTTTGATTTTTAGCAGGCAGGAAGGAACTTCTAAACTATTTAGCCCGTTATGGGCTCTTTCATGTTTCCTGAGCTGTGGCCTTCTTTAAAGTTCCCCTATCGAGGTCCCTTGAAAAGTGATTCAGGAGGTGTCGTGCTTTTATGAGGACCTCCGATTGAGTCCTTGATTGTAGACCATTAGCTTTCAACAATCCTTTAAGCACAAGCAGGCACCGTGGGGTCTCTTCTATCGTCTCTGGAACCTGGAGAAAGAAAAGTGTGTAATTAAAATATTTACTTATACAGAAACACGCAAACATAACTTGATACTGCTTACATATGGCTCTCATGTGTTCGAAACGTATTGCTGAGGAATTTCTTAATCTTGTCGGAAATGCTTAAAGTCTGCCGCAACTTGGAGTCAGGTCCAATAAATAGTGCAAGGCGGATAGAAAGCATGAATATGCCAGATGAGTCAGCAGTAGTGATTAGTGCAGATCAAACAGCTGTAACAGTAGCCAAGGTTAATATGCCGCAGACGTTTTTTGTGAGCTCAGCGCAGAGCCTGTGCACAGATGAGCATGTCTGTGCTTAGAGCTCGCTAACCCGGAAGCCAACTCCCACACCTTCTCCCCATTGTGTCCTGCATGTGCATTGCTCTGGAAGTGCTTAAAGCGCACGCACCAGCATTCCACTCGCTTTGTCCTGTGAGGTCCATATTCTGTTGCTTGTTATGTGTGGAAGAATATACGTGGTGACTGGAGCTGGCTGTGGCAACAATCAGGGCTTGTGCGGTTTCTCTCCGAATGCGATAGCTTATCTTCTCCACAAAGCACAGAGAGGACAAGTCCAGGGCAGTTGTATAGACAACGTTTGAAGGGAGGCTTGCCTGAATAATCCCATTGTATTGTCTCTTTGGCAGGATCAGAGAAAGCGCAATTGGCATTATGCCATACGCAGCGGCCGGAGTGGTGCATGCCAGTGTCCAACGCGCTGCGCCATGGCGCAATAGAGCTGAAAAAGCCATGGGGGCTGTGATGAAGAAACGCAGAGGGGGATGAAGAGGCGCTTCAGGATCAAACCTCAACCGTCTCCTCGCAAGCTGGAGGCCGCTCAACATGGGGAAAGGCATGGGTGCACGGTGTGATGAAACACCCCCCGTCCCGCCGAGATGCTCTCGGCCCCAACAGGGCCTCCTGGGAATGGGGCCTTTCTGCAGTCCCAACGTGGAATTTGGGGAACCCTACTTCACTCCAAGGACTTCCTGGATCTCCCGTGAGACGTTCAGAAGACATCTCATCATCCGGAGGATGAGACTTCACAACAACATAGTTGGCAGGCAGGTGATGAGACGGCATTATGGTGGCTGTGTGTGTGATGTGTGAATACTAAGCCTGAATGCAATCATCAGTGTTTGGATTGCATTTCCAAAGAGTGCAAAGGGATTCATCTTACGCTCCCGTTTTAAGGTACGTTTAAAACCTGTGTTCAAATGATGAGCGCTTCTTTTTCTACTGAGATACTATAACCGTGTCACATGTACTATAGGAGACAATAGCGGTTGAGTTTCTTCTTTTGATGTACGCTAGAAGCTACAGATTTCCTCCGACCATGCGGAGCATTTAAAACATGAAGGGACGGCTCATGTTGCAGCTGTGGCTCTTGAAAGCTTCATCCCTGTCCCGTTTTTGCCAAAGCGTAACATTTTTGTTTTGTGTGTTCCCTGAGTCGTGCGATCGTGTTTTTTCTAAGCGAGGCCCGAGGCATTGGTTGAGAGGGTTTTGTTGAACTTTTTTGCCTGGGCTCCTGCCTGCGTGTAACGTACGAGCTGGTGCCAAGTTATACCGTCTATGCTCAATTAGGTTGCCTCTCACCCCCCAAAATGAATCTTTCCGATCTCCACGCACCCCCCGAACCCTCTACCACCTACCAACAGCAAACACTTAAATGAGCAATAACTCCACTCGAGCAAAAGCAAACCATTGTGCTTCTCTGAAATATGTGTTATCTTTGGATTCGGGGAATGTTTAAAAGGCATTTAAGCTTTAGCAAATATGCCTTCCCTGGTGTTGCCTTTGATCAGTGAGTCCCTCCTGGTGGCAATGTGTGATGTAAGGGATCGAGGTGTTGTCCTCTTTTTGTTGTTGTACTAATTAGATAATAGGCAGATTAGCAGCACTGTAGAGCAGTTAACGTTAAATGCAACTGAGATGAATAACAGGAACGTGAATAAGGTAAAAACGATGGATCCTAATTGTCTGTCTTGTGTTACTTGTGTTTCATAAAGAAAACAATATGGGCACCGCTGTAGTAAAAAATGTCATGTATTTTACTCATGCAGTCTGTTGTATAAACACAAGGTCATCAGAAATATGAAATAACATATACTTTTCCAACTTTGTTTATCGAAACAAAACATTAAAACAAATCTATTTTAGATTCTTTACTCTTAGATATTTGGAAAACACTCTGTATATTTTCCCAACTTCACGAGGAGCATCCAGAGCTGTCTTTCCAACAGATCTGAGGGATGGCTTTGTAAGTTATCTGGCCACTTGTTCACTGTTTTTTTCTTCACGTCCTGCAGTCCAAGTCACCAATCCCAAAAATTTAACTTCATACATAGTGTTTTTTTTTTTTTTTTTTTGTAACAAAACCAGTTTCAAACATAAACATATATATCATTGTTGAATTAAGATCATGAGAAACGTGTCCAAAACTTTTAAATGTTTCTTATGTGTATCCTTTTTTATGATCACTCAACGCAGTTGTTACACCAATTGTTTCATAAATGTAAGACTTCTTAAATTATCTTCGTAAATTATTAAGCGAGAGCTGGAAAGATGTATCCTAACCTGATTAGGGAGTTGCAAGATGATTGCATTGTGCAGACAGAGGCAAGAGACACCATGCAATAATAGTTGGAATCTGCCTTTTTTAATTATTATGTATAATTTATTATTCTGGAATGACAGTAATTACTAAGCATTTGAAAAAAAAAATGTTTTTTTTTTTTTTTTCAGAGGGCTATCACTACAAACAACTAACAGAGGTGGTGAAAAAGTACACATGTGGGGACATCTTTGGGTTTCGCAATTTTTTTCCACTGCCTCTGTTAGTTATTTCATATAAAACTTTCTCAAAGAAACTCATCTGTGGCAAACAGTTTTGCTTGTGCTGTTTAATGTTATTTTACTGTAAATGTTTTATTCCCTGAACATCCCATTATGCATAACTTACTTTTTACTGATTATTCTTTTGTAAACATATATAAATATCATAAATTCAACTCATGTGAGTTTGTCCATTTTGCAAAATAGCGCAGTCTAACACTAGCAAAGCAAGTACGTTACAGTTAACTTCAAATATGAGAGTGTGTATGTTTGTGACTTTTTATTTTGGACATAAGTTTATGTCCATAAGTCCATGAGATCATGAAAGTTAAGTAAATACAATTAGCTGAAATAAACCTTGCATGCATTCCTGTCATATTACTCTTGCAAGACCCACTATTGGCTTATTCATTGGTTTGAGGGCAGTCATTTTGTTTGACATTGCTTTTGGGCGTTACTTCACAGCACTTAAATGTCATTTCAGTCAGTACTTACTGTAGGAATTAGGACAGTATTTGCTGAAACTTATTTTCAACTTCATTATATAAAGCTCAGCCTTCTCTGCTGTTGGGTTAGAACATAATGTGTTTGTTCTTTTTCTACTCTTATAAACCACCACTTCTTGTAACGTTTTAAATTTAGCTGGCACTTTTATCCATAGGAACTTTTTTACCAGTTCTTGCATTCCCGAGAATCAAAGCAATGTCTTGGCATTGATATCGCTATGCTCACTGATTGCGCACTATTTTAAGAGTTTCACTATAGCTTGTAACTTCAATATTAGCAATTTGAACTGCTTTTGGTGTGGCTGCTCCTCACACAATGACAGCTCATCAGCTGTGCATTCTAGACGTGGGAGGTAAGATATCATCATGGATTAATCTGTTGTCACTCTTTATCAGGACGGTACAGAGCTGAAGTGTAAATGACCACGATAAGCTCAGATGGGCTTCACTGGCAGGTTCACACTGAACAGAGTCACAGATTTGTTCATTGTTTGCTACTTCCTCTCTCTATAATTTGTCTCTGTATCGTTCCATCAGTTTTCTGGTTCCCTTGATTATTCAGACAAAAACATGGTCAGTCTCAAAATAAAGTAAAAGATAGTCGCCGTGTTTGTCATTATAAAGTACTATCTACTAATTCTCATTCCCCGATTCTGTCTCACGCTATAAGCTTAGACACATCGGTTCTAGAGACTGTAAATTTGGTATATTTCTAAAATCTTTGTTATTGATGAATAATGTCACAGTTCTGTGATTATTATGATATTAGCATGATCATTGTGAATTTTTCCTGGCAAAAGTCACCCCATTCTTGGACTCAGAGATGACATTTCAAAGGATTTTATTATTGTTATCAGTTTCTAAACTGATTAATTGTTTATTTGTCTTGGATGATCTATAAAGGATGGCTGGAAGTTCAGGATTTCTGTCTGAGAAGCTCAATTAGGAGGTGTGGCGTTTGATCAAGCTGCCAGCGAGGGTGTGATGTTACGAGAGAGACGCCATTGTTTCAGGAATATTTCTTCTGCTCCTGCCAGTAAGCCTATTTGGCATCTGAACCTGATTGTCAGAAAAAAGACTAGACAGAAAATTTGCTGCTACCGAAAAATGTTACTGTTGGCAGGTTTTCTCGAGGTCAGTGTCAGTGGAATGAGAAAAGAAAAAATGGCAAAATCCTTCATCTCTTCCATCTTTAATTAAAACTCACCTTCTCAAAATTCATGATATATTATGTTTTTCTGCCTAGCCCATTGTCTTTGGCAGTTGGGTCCCATAATTTTGGCAGATGGGTGATGTGAGGTAGGGGTCCCCAGCCCTGGTAGGACAGGACACGCTCTCTATCGCAGAGCTTTTTTTATTTGCAAGGTTTGCAACCCAATATTCCCTCAAATATTCCCCTCCCCTTCCCACCTCCCTCCCCGGGAAAGGTAGTCGCTTGTCGGAATGTAGTGACTTTACTACTGGATGTACATGTCGCCTCATGCCCACCCTCTGGTTCTCACGACATTCAGTCTTGTTAAAAGCTCTAATTAGTGGGCTGCTGGCTATTTGGAAACAGCTGTTTAAACCCAGCAAAAGATTTTAGACATCAAACACAGCGGGAAGTAGAAAGACATTCGCCCTTCCTTCCCCAAATACAATTTTTAAACAGTCTGTCACTGGGCCCAGGCAACAGAGAGAGCGAAAAAAAAGGAAACTGCATGAAGAGAATCGATTTAATTGTATTGTTTTTAGTATTTGCCATTCACTGCCTCTGGCAAAAAACATATGGACCCGGCAGGGCTAAAAAGCAGGGCATGTGTTTTATGGTTGCAGTAGTTGCCGATTACATGGCAATGTCTAGTGGGGTTGTAAATTATTTTTTGCATGTTTTCATTGGAGCTCCTTCCACTCAATGAAGACCGGTTGGAAAGCCATGCGGTGTTTCTACTTTTAGAGCAAAGCAAGCAAAGGGCAGGAGACGGTACAGGAACACAGTTTATAAGAACAATGTTTTGACCTAAAAGTATTAGTGACATTTCCTCTACATTTCTTTGCTTTATACACCACACATGATTTAAATGTAAACGTTTAATTGACCAAATACATCAGAGTCTGGTCATGCATTTGTCCAAGATTTTAATAAAGACGTGTGTTTGGACATTGAGGTTTTGGTGGGAACGCCTCTTTTGAAACATCAAAGGAACCGAGCAGTACTCATTCAGCAATTCATCAAGAGCCATTAGATGGGGATCATGTTGTCAGGCACCCTGTCATCATTTTGTCCTAGATCTTAAGTGGAGTCTCCAGCTTATACCTAACCTAACGGGTCTTACCTGCGACTGCAAAGCCCTGAACACACAAAAGTGCTCCCGACACATGATTGTCTCTCTCTGTGGTGACAGACACTAATATGTTCCTGCTTTTTTGGACTGGCATGCAGAGATTTTAGACATGTAATATAGTGATAAAGACATGAAATCAAATCAACCTTTCAATTTTCCTTCACTCTCACATTCACAAAAATGATGAGAAATTGCATTGCAGACTTTAAAGAAACTAGTATACTAATTTTTAAGCCACGTGACATTTTGATTTTCTTTACAGCTTTACTTTTGTCACCCATATGCTTGCTTTACTGCTTCTCAAGCTGTTCTTTGTACTCTAAATTTCATGCATAGACGCTTTTGTTCTCAGATCAACTTTATCTGGAATTGTTTTACAGTAAATTAAAGGAATATGAACACTGCCATGTGGGAAACTCTTTATCAGACAGGAAAACAACATTTTTGCCATATGGCAATTCTGTGCCACATTGGAATAGCTGTGATGAATTTCCTCATTGAAAATTTCTATAGATGGAGTATTAAGTATATTACTGCACTTATTTAAATGTGCATTTATAAATGTGTGCTAATTTTTCTGACCCACATGAAACAAATCATTATTGAATTATTTGTTTTCATGTGTTTTCACAAAAATTGTGCACACTTATATTTAACAGAAAAGACCAAGAAGAGTGCACAGCTGACTAACGCTGAGCATGTTTATAAGAGGAATAAATGACAAAGATTCACTCGCTTTAACTGGAGTTTGAAATGTACTTTATAAATACCTCAGATTATTAAAGAAACATGAATTGAAGGAGTTATTTAAAAGTTATTTTTCTTTAGAATAACATGCACTGGTTAATTGTACAAGAAGTGGGAAGTTTGTCTTTCTATGATACACATTATGTTGTAAGAATTAAATTTTATTCCCATTAGATTTTATATATAAATTTGGGGAATTGTTGCCATTTGGAAACTCTGTAATGGAAACTACTCAGAGACAAACTTTTTTTTTTTCTTTAAAAGCAGTAATATTTCTTTCTCCACTTGCTAAATGACTTCTTAAAAGAAAAGGCGGCATGACAGAGAAAAGTAATTTTCCCCCATAATATCATAGCCTAACATTTTTCACCCCAATGAAATCCGGATGAACAAAATAAAATCCCACGCAGAAATGCAGCACATTAAAAAAGTTAAATGTGTTGCAAATGCTGTTTCAGTTTAATAGTATTCTTGAAAGTATTCAGCTGTAATGGCTTGATTGACGAGTCCCAAATAATAATTGAATATTATTGTAAAAGCTGCTCTATTTAAATATTAGTTTTTTACATTGTTGATGAATCATGATGGAAAAAGCATCTGACTTGAGGGGACTTGCATCTGTATTGCTTGTATACTGCCTGTGGTCAAATGTGCTACCAATGTGTTTTACTTGATCTCAGTCTGGTGCCAGTTTATGGGTGAGCCTGTCTCACTTTTTCTTTAATTAAAGTGGCCCAGATGTGGCTCTCAATTTGCTCTGTACCAATGAAATTACAGCACATTCTTAAACATCCACATCCACTGCATGTCAGAAAAGAAAATGTGCAAATTTATAGGCCCTAATATGCTTTGCTTGCACATCCATTTATGGTAGCTTCTGCTGTTTTGCTGTAGCTTCTGGAGCACCACGTGTTGCTGTACACATCAAATGCTGATGAATAACTGCAACACTTCTTCCACTGTGAATCTGCCAAATACATGTCACACCGAAAGATTTGCTCTCTTTAAGTTTGAAATATGCCTTTAGGTTTGTTCTGTGCTGACACCTTCCCACGATTGCATGCAGGTTGCAATATAAATGTATGTTCCTCTGCATATAAAGCCCTGAATCCCTATAGAAACGTAAGATATGTTGAATAAAACAAATGTGTTGATAAAGCCTATTGTTTCACAAGTTTCATTCTGTGCCAGCAGGGCAGTGCAGAGGCTTGACAGGCATTACTTTAAGGATTTTAATCTGTTCATGGCAGATGCATGAATGAGCTGCGCTTCCTGCACTTCATCTGTAGCTCCTCAGGCTAGACAGTCTGCCAGGCTTCAGTCAGATGCTCCACCTCTCCACACACCCGATAGATTATCCTGTTGTCACTTAAGCAGGGCGGCAGCTTCGAAGAGAGGACTTCCTGTCTCTTCCGCGCTTCCTGCGCTGCCTCGCACCCACACTGCTTCTGCCCTTAGGTGCCGAGTCCAGGCAGAGGAGGAAGAAGAGCAATCAGACCCTGCGATCTTCCATCCCAAACCTGTAGCTTCCTCAGCATGGGCCAGCAGGTCCACTTCCTAACTGCTGGAGGTGAGACTTTTAAATTGCCGTCAGGTTCTCGGCACTCAAAACATAAGGATTTGAATATCCTTATTTGCCTGTACCCACATGGCATAGGCCCTCAGGGAACTGATTTGGCTTCCTTTTGAAAGGCTGCAGTCTTTCGAAATAATGACCATGACATGATGAAAATGCTGGTACTACACAGGGTTAATCTTTGTTTACACTTCACTGAGGTGTTCACCTCAGACGGAGCGAGATCAGCCTGAAATTCTGGTGTTTTCTCTCCAAACAGTTTTGTAGTACCTGATTTGCCATTGTGGGCGTATTGTTGTGATTGATCGGTGTTATCTTTGGCCTCAATAAGGGTGTGAAATCTGTTTCATATAAAATAGACCTGCTCAATTTGCATGCGCACCTATGGTGGCTAAGAGCTTGAAACAGAAACCACTGGCATGCAAACCGTATAGCCTGAAGAATTCACGATCTTCAGGTATGGGAGATGTCTGCTTTTGACAACTGCTGAAAGTGACCTGCGACTCGAGGTGAATGGCAACAGTTGTCAGAACATTGCGTTTTAGCAGACTGCATCCCTGGAGGATCGAAAAGTTGTTTTGAGTCAATTCAGAAACTGAAAAAAAATATGTCCTGGATTGTGACACCACAGCATAGGAGGGGGGAAGCTGAAGAAAGAAAAACACAAGCCATGGCTGAGTGACGTGAAATAGCACCGCTTCGTTTTGTACAGTGAAACCTAATCCGTAGAGTTTTGACAGACAAAACTCGACTTATCTCTAAAGATGTTCAAACTGTGTTTTGTCCCGTGGTGAGCGCTAGGAAGCCTGAGACAGTGTGAAATGTGGGGATTGCTAAGCCTTAATGTTTGTGCCTGTGTTGTTGATATGGGTGAGTGCTGGGGCATCTGTCAGTAGTGAGGGTGGCCCCTCTTCCTCTTGGTAATTGGATCTAAAAGTTTATAGCTGGGGATGACAGATAAGTGCATTGTTGAGAGAATGGGAGGTCTGAACTTGTGAGTAGGGCATCCTCATCTCCAACTCTGACATGTCATGTGGTGGAACTTATAACCACAGGGAAAAAAAGTGCATGAGTAATACTAGACTGAATAAATCTTGTTCTTCATCTGGATATATTAATTTATTTATTAATAATGTGTTTCATTCATACTGTACAATGACCTGAATATGCCTCTTCTATGATGTGCATGGTTTTTTATGAATTCAAATTTACTTTGTTAGCTTTTGTGTGTGTGTGTGTTGTGTGTGTGTGTGTGTTGTGTGTGTGTGTGTGTGTGTGTGTGTGTGTGTGTGTGTGTGTGTGTGTGTGTGTTCGCATAAAGTCAATAATCTTAGAGTGGTACAACTGTTCAGATTTTATAAATACAAGTTTATCATAAAAATAGTTTTATTATAAAAATTTATAATAAAGTAATAATTAAAGTACTTTAAAAAATGTTGTCAGGCAAATCAAAGTCATGCAGTCCAACCAACATGTAGAAACATGCAGAAAACAAAACAATACAGAAAACAGGAACTAATTCATAGAAATGAATCTTCTTGATTGACTTTTAATGACCTTAATGAAAAGCTTAATGAGCTCTTCATAATGTAAAAAAAAAAAAAAATCTTACTACTTATTAAGTTCTCATAGATGTAGTTTAAAGAGGGCAGGAATCGATGATGATTAGGAATCATTTCTCACACATGTAATATATGAAACATATTGTCCATCAACAGTTCCATTATGAAAAGGAAAGTAAAGATTTAAAAACTATATTTTTTTGATGTAAAAACAAAAAAAAAACTAATTAAAAATGAATTTTCCTTACTGTGTACACGCTTAAACGTCATTGACTCATCTGTTAATATTTGTTTCGTTTTCAATTCATCAGAAATCAGTGATTCAACTAATAAGGGCTCAGATGATTTTTCACTAATGCATTGCAAGGTCTAGATTGCCAACTATGGTCCAGATGCTGCGGTTTCCAGATATTAACATCTTCCTCATCTGTTTTGCTTGTGTGCAGGTTGTGGTGGACCACATGAGGAGGAAATGCAAATGCCACGGCACATCAGGAAGCTGTCAGCTCAAGACCTGCTGGCAGGTGACTCCAGAGTTCAGAACGGTGGGCTCGCTGCTGAAGGATCGCTTTAATATCGCCACGCTAATCAAAGCCCACAACAGAAACACAGGTCAGGTGGAGCACGCCCATCCGACACACCGACGGAGAGCTAATGCAAACGATCTGGTCTACTTTGAGAAGTCCCCAGATTTCTGCGAGAGGGACCCTGGATCAGACTCTGCCGGGACGCAGGGCCGGATCTGTAACAAGACCAGCCAGGGAATGGACAACTGTGAGAGCCTGTGCTGTGGCCGGGGCCACAACATCTTACAGCAGACTCGCAGCGAACGCTGCAATTGCAAGTTCCACTGGTGTTGTTATGTTGTGTGCGAAGAGTGCACGATAACAGAGTGGGTCAGCGTCTGCAAGTGAAATAAGCAATCATCTATTAAATGTACAGAAACAGACATTAAACACAGGGAAAGACTGAGAAATTCCTCCCTTTGCAATGGACTGCCGTTTCCATGATTCGAATGGAAAGCACAAAAGCAGACTGAGATTAATTGAGTGCTAGAGAAGTGTGCACGTGTTTGCACACTGCATGGGTCCAAGCACAAGATTTCAGACTGATTTTGGACTTGCACTGCATATAATTTCAGAAAGTATTTTTAATTTAATTAAATTAAGAATATGGGTATATAGTTGTTGAGTATATTGCCAACAGAGCACTCATCGACACTATGTAGTGTTAATTTTATTTCAGTTTTCAAATAAATCAATGACTCCTAGTCCTGTAATATAGCAACAAGCAGACGCACATGGGATTCCGGTACTTAAAGAAGAGATATATAAATAAATAGATACTATATATATATAGAATATATATATATATATATATATATACATATACATAATATATATATATATCATATATATATATATATATATATATATAATATATATATATATATAATATACTTTTGCACAGAGCCATTTATCAGAAGAGTTTACCAAAATAAACTCTGAGTATAAAAACGGTATCATATACCAGTTAATATCAATTCAAAAAGGCCAGCATGTCTTGTTTAAATTTTTCAGTGATTGTATAGTATAACCACTTTAATGCTGGTAAAATTGTAGACTGGTCTTCAAAGGCTTTTTAAACAGTCAAATGAATGGATTGCAAGCTGTGGATCAGTTCTGGTGCCCAGCTGAAAGGACAACACTGTTACACAGATATTTGTTATGGACAAATCTTATGAAAAAACAGATCGTAAAAAGGATCTGAGGAGACTGAATGTGTGGAAGAAGCTGGACTAAACCTCTACAGATGCTTGTGTGCATGTTGTTTCCCTGCAATCTGTTGGCTGTGCCTCTGTTCACTGTAACAGGAACATATTCACCAGAGCTTTTAATGTCAGTCAGTAGATATTTAGACAGATGTATAATCACGTCCTGATCACCACACCCATAATATGGTAGCTTTAGGTCCCCTCGACTCACCAAACTTTATATAAAAATAAAATATCTCAATTTCTGCTAGCTCATTCAAGTGACTGTTCAGACATGACTATTCAACATTCACAGTTGTTTTAGCATCTTTTCAGATTGCTTGAAGTCTTATATAATATCTTGCAAAAAGAAGTAAAATATCACTGGATGTTTTATGAAAATAACTGTTCATGGCCAGTGAAAGAAACTTCTATAAGTCTCAGATTTTTTTTATTTAAAAAATCATTACTTTGATCAATAATAATTACTCATACAAAAGCTTTTGTACACTTTTGTCAATCTGAAACATTTTTCTTAGTATCAGATGAAAATAAATCATAATTACTCAATACATTTTAAAAGGAGCACCAACAGTTGTTTTCATAAAGTAATTTTAAACTTTGTCCCATAATGAAAGAAGAAAAAAATATTTTTGTTTGTTTTAATCTGATAATTTTGTTCTGTTCTTCTGTTTTGCTCTGTTGTTGGATTTATTTATTTGTGTGATGTTTCTCATGTTAAAATATATGCCAAAACATCAAAAATGCATTTGTAAAAATATACTGAGTCAGCTGAATTTTGAGTTGTCAGAGTTGAGTTCCGGTTAACGTTTAATTTAGTTTGATTGTTTGCACATTTAGACCAATTATTCTGGAGAAAATGACTGACATGAAATATTGTGTGGGGTGAGCGCGATGATAAGCATTTTTTTATTTTAAATGGTATAATTTTTTCAAGTTTGAATATATAAGTTATTTTATTTTGTGGATAACTTAATATTTGTAAAGCAATAAAGAACTTAATTATAAATGGTTGAAGAGTGATATTGACATTCCTGCATACAAGCTTTCACATTTCCCCTGTTTTGCTTGTGCAGCAGGAAGAAAACCACACACCAATATATCCTATTGTGGATGTTTTTTAATTTATGGAAAGCAGGAGAGAGAAAGAGTGAAAGAAAGAGAGAGAGCAAAAAAAAAAAAGAAAGAAATCATTTTTTCTGTTTGGAAAAAGTAAATTATTTTTCATTTGTGAACTGCATTAACAGTGGTTGTTGCAGGACAAGTATGTTGTTGCAGCCTGCAGAGAGATGCCCTCAGGGCTTCAGTCAGTCAACACAGCCTTTTGTAGAGTAGCAGAAACTGATCATTTCTGCCTTTATATAAACATGTTGCAGCATAAATTAGTCAAGCAACCTTTTTAATCATTAATTGCCATAAAGAACGTAGTAAAGTTATAACTCACAAAGAACATCATAAAACCCAGCTCCATGAGAGATCAGAAATACACAGATTCGTGTGTGTGTGTGTGTGTGTGTGGTGCGTGTATGCGTATATATATATATATATATATATATATATATATATATATATATATATATATATATATATATATATAACACACACGCACACACAGACAGACAGACAGATAGATAGATAGATAGATAGATAGACAGATAGATAGATATAGAAAGAAAAACTTTAAATATAAACTCCATTAGATAGACATGAAATGATCATATCATAAAACATCATCAAACTAAGTATCAAGTATAAGCCTGAAACCAAATGTTACATAAGAAGCATCTGAATTTTTGTTCAGATTGAGGGCCGATAATGATGTCTAATGACGTCAGTTTTGATCTCCACCTTTTCATTTTGATGTCATATGACTATGTGCGCAAATACATTTGTTTACAAAAATTTTCCATAAGTATTCAGTGCAATCAAACAGAGCTGATACCCATATTTGTTACAGGCCGAACAGAATTCTACACATGATATTTCTGTTTTTTAAAAAGAAAAAACATTATTTGTGGTACTGTATTTACTGTATTTTTGCACTGACAGTCAGATTCTTGGCAGACACTTTTATATCCATGTGACTTCTAAGAAAGAGCTTATTTGCATATATTGTGTTTTGCATATCAATCGTGTTGTTTTCTATTTGGTTGATGAGTGCACTCTGTGCAGGAAGATGACACTTAGGGACACGTAGAGAAGTTTGAGAGAAGACACCAAGAAAAAAAAAAACAAAGAGGCCAGCTGAGGAAAAGCAGCCGATGGAAAACAAGCACCTCAGTGCCAATGCCTGATGTGAAATAAATGTTCTGCGTTTTTCCCCAAGGGTGGATCACGTCAAGCTGATGTGATGGGCCAGTCTCTACAAGCACAGGACAGAACAGACAGAGACAGAGAGACTGTACACACCAAGCAAAGCTCAGAATGACACAGTTTTTATTGCAGCCAGAGATAAGTCATTATTATTTTGTTAGCTGAATCAAAAGCATGGCATGCGAGAGGCAAAGACCATGCCGTGTGTATTGAGACCTGTACACCATTTGGCCATGGTTGTTTGACCATGCTAAAGGAATTATGATCTTGAGAGTCAAAGGCTCATTTAATTATCTTTTTGCAAACACAAGTGAACTTTGACCTCCCTACATGCTCAGAGACCACACATGAATGTTTGAGCAGGTATTGGTTTGCAGATACATGAGGAATTCTGCATGAAAAGATCATGTGCACGCAGATGAACAAACTAACAGGCCCTGGGTGGTGATTAACCTGCACTTCAACTGGTGAATTTAAAGGGGTCATATGATGCGATTTCAAATTTTCCTTTCTCTTTGGAGTGTTACAAGCTCTTGGTGCATAAAGAAGATCTGTAAAGTTGCAAAGACTAAAGTCTTAAATCCAAAGAGATAATCTTTATAGAAGTTAATACTTGTCCACACCCCCCTAAAACGGCTCATTTTAACACGCCCCCAACATCTCTACGTTAGTATGTGGGAAGATTTGCATAACACCGCCCAGATGTTCACTCAAAGAAAGAAGGCGTACCTTTTATTTTCATTGTAGTATTGTTGTTGCCGCCACCACCATGTCATATAGACGCTGTGTGTTTTCACTGTGAAAGCAAAACTACTTTGTTTGGCCTTCTAAAAGAGTACGATATCCGCTTCGTCATGGCTGGAGCTGATCCGTGCTGGTCGCTGAGGAAATACATCAACTTTGCACTGTGGATCGTTGCTTTCCAGTCCGGGGTCGTCACATGTGGTCGTCACATGTGGTCGTCACAAGCTCCTTCGTTGAATACACCGTCCGCGCAGTTCTCAAGCCCGCCCCAGCCTCTGCTCACTCAAGCCTACCGCGGCTCACTCTAGGCCTCTGGCCTCCGCTCACTCAAGGCCATGGAGTGTGATGCTGTTTCATGGAGAAAGCAAAACTACTTTGTTTTTTTCTATCAAAAGAAGACACGACTAGAAATCATGTTTATATCACGTTTATAATGGTTTTTATGTTTATGTCTCTTCGCTCTGGCTGGACAGGGCATCACAATATGTTAAGGGGTGTAACATTTCCGTCACACGCTTGAGGTATTCGGCCAATCACAACGCACTGGATAGCTGGCAAATCAGAGCACACCTCGCTTTTCAGACCGATGAGCTTTGTAAAAATCGACGTGTTTCAGAATGCGGGGCATAGAGGAGAAACAATAATGTACAGTATGTGGGGAAATAATGTGTTTTTTTTGAACCTTAAAACACATAAAACACATTGCATTACACCAAAATACAAAAAAATAATGTTCTTTTTAGCAGCATCATATAACCCCTTTAAAATATACAGGTGCATCTCAATAAATTAGAATGTCATGGAAAAGTTCATTTATTTCAGTAATTCAACTCAAATTGTGAAACTCGTGTATTAAACAAATTCAGTGCATGCAGACTGAAGTAGTTTAAGTCTTTGGTTCTATTAATTGTGATGATTTTGGTTCACATTTAACAAAAATCCACCAATTCACCATCTCAACAAATTAGAATATGGTGACATGCCAATCAGCTAATCAACTCAAAACACCTGCAAAGGTTTCCTGAGCCTTCAAAATACTCTCTCAGTTTGGTTCACTAGGCTACACAATCATGGGGAAGACTGCTGATCTGACATTTGTCCAGAAGACAATCATTGACACCCTTCATAAGGAGGGTAAGCCACAAACATTCATTGCCAAAGAAGCTGGTTGTTCACAGAGTGCTGTATCCAAGCATCTTAACAGAAAGTTGAGTGGAAGGAAAAAGTGTAGAAGAAAAGATGCACAACCAACCGAGAGAACCGCAGCCTTATGAGGATTGTCAAGCAAAACTCGATTCAAGAATTTGAGTGAAATTCACAAGGAATGGACTGAGGCTGGGGTCAAGGCATACAGACGTGTCAAGGAATTTGGCTACAGTTGTCGTATTCATCTTGTTAAGCTACTACTGAACCACAGACAATGTCAGAGGCGTCTTACCTGGGCTAAGGAGAAGAAGAACTGGACTGTTCCCCAGTGGTCCAAAGTCCTCTTTTCAATTTCATTTGGGAAACCAAGGTCTAGAGTCTGGAGGAAGGGTGGAGAAGCTCATAGCCCAAATTGCTTGAAGTCCAGTGTTAAGTTTCCAGTCTGTGATGATTTGGGGTGCAATGTCACCTGCTGGTGTTGGTCCATTGTGTTTTTTGAAAACCAAAGTCACTGCACATGTTTACCAAGAAATTTTGGAGCACTTCATGCTTCCTTCTGCTGAACAGCTTTTTGGAAGATGCTGATTTTATTTTCCAACAGTATTTGGCACCTGCCCACACTGCCAAAAGCACCAAAAAGTGGTTAAATGACCATGGTGTTGGTGTGCTTGACTGGCCAGCAAACTCACCAGACCTGAACCCCATAGAAAATCTATGGGGTATTGTCAAGAGGAAAATGAGAAACAAGAGACCAAAAAATGCAGATGAGCTGAAGGCCACTGTCAAAAAAAACTGGACTTCCATACCACCTCAGCAGTGCCACAAACTGATCACCTCCATGCCACAACAAACTGAGGCAGTAATTAAAGCAAAAGGAGCCCCTACCAAGTATTGAGTACATGTACAGTAAATGATCATACTTTCCAGAATGCCAACAATTCACAAAAAATGTTTTTTTTTTTATTATTGGTCTTATGAAGTATTCTAATTTGTTGAGCTAGTGAATTGGTGGGTATACACGAGTTTCACAATTTGAGATGAATTACTGAAATAATTGAACTTTTCCACGACATTCTAATAAATTAATAAATACACGAGTTTCACAATTTGAGATGAATTACTGAAATAAATGAACTTTTCCACGACATTCTAATTTATTGAGATGCACCTGTATATGTCAGTAAAAGAAGAGTTGATGCAAATACCCATCCTTAAAAAAATAAATGTCATTGTAAAAATAATGTCAAGGTGATACAACTGCCTTGATATCATGAATAAAAAAAAGGGGGAAATAAATTCTTGAAAACATGTAGTTTGACATAATCTATTATTACTATTATTACTATATCTTCCCCTGTTTTACTGCTGGGGAAGTTGTGGCCTAATGGTTAGAGAGTTTGACTCCTAACCCTAAGGTTGTGGGTTTGAGTCTCGGGCCGGCCCTTGCACTTGAGCAAGGCACCGAACCCCCAACTGCTCCCCGGGGCCCAAAGTGTGCCAAGAAAATATCCCCCACACCATTACACCACCACCAGCAGCCTGAACCGTTGAGACAAGGCAGGACGGATCCATGCTTTCATGTACTTTATGCCAAAATTTGACCCTAACATCTGAATGTTGCAGCAGAAATTGAGACTCATCAGACCAGGCAAAGTTTTTCCAATCTTCTACTGTCCAATTTTGGTGAGCCTGTGCAAATTGTAGCCTCCTGTTCTGGAAACCTGTTCTTAGCTGACAGAAGCGGCACCCAGTGTGGTCTTCTGCTGCTGTAGCCCATCTGCTTCAGGGTTCAACGTAATGTGTATTCAGAGATGGTATTCTCCATACCTTGGTTGTAACGAGTGGTTATTTGAGTTACTGTTGCCTTTCTGTCATCTCTAACCAGTCTGCCCATTCTCCTCTGACCTCTGACATCAACAAGGCATTTTCATCCCTACAACTGTTGCTCACTGGAGATTTTCTCTTTTTCGGACCATTCTCTGTAAACCCTAGAGATGGTTGTGCGTGAAAATCCCAGTAGATCAGCAGTTTTTGAAATACTCAGAGCAGCCTGTCTGGCACCAATAACTATTCTACGTTCAAAGTCACTTAAATCCCCTTTCTTCCCCATTCTGATGCTCAGTTTGAACTTCAGCAAGTAGTCTTCACCACATCTAGATACCTAAATGCACTGAGTTGCTGCCATGTGATTGGCTGATTAGCAGTTTGTGTTACCAAACAGTTGAATAGGTGTACCCAATAAAGTGGCCAGTGAGTGTATATATACATAACAAATTTGCTTCAAATTTTAAAACAGGAAATTATCTCATCAAGAGGTCCCCCTGAAGACCCTCATGGCTGTGTCAAGGTCAGATGGAAGTCTCCTCAAAAATCAGATTATGTGACCTATTATTGGCAAGACAAGACTAGTTCAGCTACTGTAGGTAATTATCAAAAACATAATGATAATGAATTAATAATTAAAAATCTTCTACTGCCATTTAAAAGTTTGAGGTCAGTAAGACCTCATTTTATTCAGACAGGACGCATTAAATTGATCAAAAGTGACAGTAAATACACTATTACCAAAGATTTCAAATGAATGCTGTTTTTCTTTTTATTCATCAAAGAATCCTGGAAAAAGTATCACAGTTTCCACAAAATATTAAGCAATACAACTGTTTTCAATATTTTATTTATTTATTTATTTTATTAATTTATTGGGCATCAAATCAGCATATTAGAATGATTTCTGAAGGATCAAGTGACAATGAACACTGGAGCAATGAATGCTGAACATTCAGCTTCACAGGAATAAATGACTTTTAGAAAACAGTTATTTTAAATTGTAATAATATTTCACAGTATTATTGGTTATATTGTATTTTTAGTTTTATTGTTTTTACTGTATTTATTTCTTAATAAATGCAGACTTGATGAGCATAAGAGACTTTTTTCAAAAGTATGGTATGCATATGTTTAAAAACGATTTAAATACTTAAAAATAAATATGAATGATTAATGTGTACACTAAAGTTGCACCACGACATTTAAAACCATATGAATACAAAAAGAACATTTATAAAAACTTGTAACTATGTTTTCATCTAGATTTTTAAAATATATTTCTTTATCACAGATACTCTTTTTGTTATTGTAACTTTAATGTTGCTGTCAACATGATGATTGCATGATGATTAGTCTATAATAAATACTGACGTCATAATGCAGAGGAAATCAGCCACATTCCTATTTTATCTGTGTTATCAATCAAATGTTTTTTGTGATCGTGCATTGTAATAATGTTTGGTAACACCCTTTGTTTGAATGTCAGACTCGGCATGCAACAGCTGCCCCCTTAAATTCTGTGGTTCTGTGATGCGTGTGATTTTGTGAACATTCAAAATGAACAGGCAGGATTGAGCTTGTTTAGGATTTTTCCTTATTGTATAGCACACCCACCCCACTACTATCCAGTTTTGGTATATTATACACTCATTCAGTTCTCAACAATATTCGCTATTTGTCATCAGTTTGTTCCTTCATTTTTCAACTGATCTCAGGGTTGCAAACTACATCTTAATGCCAGTAAAGATTCCTCAGCTCTGTAATGGCACCCATAAAGATTTTGGAAATCTGTAAAAAAGTGAAACCACAAACATAAAGAAAAAAAAAAAAAAATGTCTCAGTCAGAGAGAAGGTCCTTTGATTTGCAATAGGCCTCACAAGGATTAGAGCATGACGCACAGCCAGACAGCAGGAAGACAAAAAGCAGGGAATTCTCCACAGTCAGACACCAGAAAGGTCATGATGCAAACATGAAGCAACAGCAAGAACTAACTATGGATCCTTTAAATTCGATACAAGTTGTCGTTTCCACTACTGAACTGCAAGTAAAAATGCCTATTATTTTGTAATTTTGTAAAATATATTTACTTGCATGGATTTCTTCCAATGTATTCAGTGTTTGCTCATTAAGTAGACAGGACATTTCACGGAAAACAGGATTTTCCCTGCTCTTTTGAAATTAGAGTGTAACCTATGTTCTTACATTTACAACACAAAGCCACCCATCCAACAAACCCTAGGAAAACAAATGCTGAAAATGGGGAGTTTAGAAATTGTCAAGGTTATGACGTCAGAAGCATGAACACGTGCTTTTAATGGCCACCCACATTTATACATATAGCAGGGTCAAATGACAAATAATATGAGAATGAGGAAGGAAAAACCTCATGTTGCATTCATGTTATGCATACTGTATTCATGCATTAAAAGTGTTGATACCCTTTTTCAACAAAAGTAAAACAGTAATCAGTGTAACCATCAAGTAAATAAATTAATACATTTTTCCTTGCACTTTGAATATAAAGCCATTTTTAACATTAATTTTTGAATCATGAATGTCATGACATTTTCTTTTGGTTATACAGTACCAGTTGACATCCTCAAATAATTTTTCCATATTATAAAAAAGGTCAAATTTTATATTTTTGAGAAAAACATGCTGACCTTGAAACACAGTCATGTGGCAAAATGTAACCACATAGAAAAGAAATAAATATAAAAAGTCTTGAAGTCTTTCAACTTCAAAATTTCACGTGTACCTGAAATTCTTTCTAATTATTAGTGAAATTGACTAGCAATCTAAATAAATTTGTTTCTATACCAACTCTTTTTTTGGTGTTAAAGGTCCAGTAGGAAAAAAAAAATGTTTAACTTAAGCTAGTAAAGGGTGGGCAATGCAAACCTAAAATATGGTTCAAACATATAATCACATTTTTGGTGCAGGAAACCTTACTATCCATATAAGACTAACAATATACATGAACTTTTGATGAAAAAAATAAAAAATAAAGTGCAGCAATACTGATCACTGAAATCATACTCAAAGCAGAGCCAGAGTTGGCAGAGTCTAGGTGGTCACAGACTATAGCAAATACAAGCACCTGATCCAGTTGAAGGTGATTAGAGGAGTTCAGGTTTGGTGGATGAGCTCTAAGATAAGCCACAGTCAGCACCGATCGAGCCTCCATGGCATGATCAGAAGAGAACTCACACACACCAACAGACTTAATCATCTTAAGCCCTGACTTGTACGTCAAGATTATATTGTAATATCTCACTTCAGTGCACCTTGAAGACCTGAGTTGTTCTTTTTTCCAAGTATCCAGTTCTGTATTATCCAGTTCTGCTTGAGCATCTACGCAATCCGCAGCTCTAAGATACCTGCTTATTTCTCCATGAACTCTCTCCTCCACTCTGTAATCAGTCCACTCCAGCTCCTCTCCAGGTTTTTTGCATTGCTCACGCCATAAGTCTGTCCAATCCACCTTATTTTTATTATAAGTCCAGGCACGTATTTTGTAACTTGCGGTGTCATTCGCTTCCAGTTATTGTACCTGTACAAAAGCAGTCAGGTATGCCACTTGATACTGCAACCTGGTATTAACTAAAAAATTATTACAATCCACTAATCATAAAAATAAAAAAGTTTTACTGTCTTCAAATAGTTTTATTGCTTACTGCACTTAGTTATTCTTGTATATCAGCTAATGAATCTTAAGTCTCACACATTTAAAGAAAAAAGCTTACTTCCACATTTTAAAAAAGTGGATGAAGCTTAATAATAACATTTACATTTTAGTTTTTTCCTCTCTTGGTGCCTCTTTCACTTCTGTCTACAAGTCAATAACTTACAGCTCATTTTTGGGTCATTCTAGGCAACGCTAGTCACTCCAGCTTTAACTGAGTTAAATACTTATGAAAGGAAACTCCACACTATAATTTAATACATACATCTGTGCCTCATGCACTTCTTCCCCTGAGGCTTCATACCTCATTCTGTCAGCTTCTTTACAAATACTTGATCTGTGCTAACATCACAGTTTGATCCTTATGATTATTTTAATAGGCCGCATCAGCGTGGCAGGGTTTTTGAGACAGCGAGAGGGATAATTTGTGCTCAGATTTTATGAAATATTGAGACTGGGCTAGCAAGTACATGCTTTTAACACCATTTGCAACATGTTTGGGGTGACCTTAGGCAGCACTGCCAGCGAATTCACTTCCATTTTCAGAAAGAGTAGATGTGAAGTGGCGCTTTCCCCAGCGACTGCTCCACTTTACTCTCAGATTAGGCTCTGTGACAGCTGCCTCACAAGTGCGGAGATGGGGAACGACACTGGAAGCCATTCTTTGAAATATTGATCAACAGGGTTAAATATTTCCCCGTCGTTCATGCTATAAATGGACCTGAGCCAGTGAGCGACGCTCTGCTTCCGGCCCCATGCGTAAAACCTTTAGCTCACAGTCTACCCACTCCTGTTCCTCGGTTCCCCCACCTGTCCTTACAGCAAATCTGGACTTTATTTAAGTGCGCCCTCTGTATTGAGCTGTAGTGAATACTGCATGAGCTCTGTTTCTCATGGGCTCCTTAAGTCACTTGTTGCATGTCTTAAAGAACATCACGTTCTTCAGGCACACAGCGGGAGAGCTGCGATCTGACAGAGACACAAACTGTTTCTTCCCCTCCAGGTCCAAGGATTTTGTGTCTTTCTCAGAACTTTGAATACACCGCCTGGTGCCATGTTAAAATAGTAGCTGTGGGTTTTAATGGTGACTGGTAACAGCCCAATAACATATCACCTAGCGGAGGCAAAACCACATTTGTTCAATATAGTTTTTTTCTTTCTTTTTTTTTTGGCAAATGTTTACTTCCTTTTCTGAAAGAACTACAACAAAAGGCTTTATTTTCATTGACCAAATATTTATCACGCCCACACAGAAGGATATCAATGAGTGTATGACATGGAACATGTTCATCTGAAAGGACCAGATAAAAAACGGCCCATGTTTTTGGAGAAAATAACATATTTTGGGTCCCTTGACTGGAGAAATCCTTGTTTTACAGCCTACTCAGCCCTGTTTTATATAATGCAGCAGATGTGGTTGCCAGGTTACTACTACACTAGTTTTTGAGATCATCTGCTTCTATTTTTGCAGGTGAATGACCTAGTGAGAAGAATTACATCAGGTTTTGCAGATCACTGATTTTGAACAGAATGTTCTGGCTTAAAATGTTGTTTCTTTCAGAATAGACAAAAATACAGATGACCTCTTTCTAAATTTGCACCCCCACATATTTGAAGCTTAATGAAAAGAAAAACACAGGTAATGGCAGTGCGTAAGGTAAGCAGGGTTATCTTTCTTCCTTTCAGAAGAGCCTTTCAAAGATTTTTGAACAATTTCACCCTTGATTGCTCTAAAATGCTGAAAATACCTAAAATACCTACTAATGTGCCAAAAGGGCCTAATATCAGAAAACAGACCTTTATCACAACCTCGGCCACATATTTTCATGCATCTATCTGGAGGTTAGCATGCAGACGACTGGGAAAGCAGGGCCTCCCACCATCTCACCACATTCTGACATATTTAAATACGGTCTTTGAAAATGTTTACGCATGGTCATCCTGGAAATCAAGTGTTCTAGTCTATGCCCCTTGATTTACCTCTAAGCTCCGACCCTCTCACAGTGACCCTGGGCTCTACAGCTTTGATCAAAGCTCTAAAGAGTATAATTAGCAATTCCAACATTAATAACATAAAAAGTAGAAGCAACCTTACCCTTTAATCTTAAGCTTTTTTTTCCTCCTCCTCCTTAAAAAGTAGACCTTGCCCTTTAATCTTAAGCTCCACAGACGTTTCTCTTTTTTTCTCCAGCTCCTTCCCCCTGTCCTCTCTCCCTGTCCATTTTTTCAGTGACTGACCCAAACAAGCCACAAGCCAAGCTTTATGATAGGCCTATATTTGATGAGCCCATTTGGGTCATTTTATTGATAGTAAAGATAATTGATAGTAAGATAAATCAAGAAAGAACAAATCCAGTGACAATAAATGGATGTTTAAAATCAGCTGAACTGGTGTAATACATAACCTCAATATAGCCTCAATTAAAATCACTTTTTATCTTAAATGCTCACATTTCAGTGGCAAAAATACTTAAAAGGCAAACAAACACTGAAGCAAAATGCAAAACTCCTCTACAATGCTGTCTTTGAGAGAAAATGTTTGTTCCTTCAGTCAAATGCCATATTTGCATACAAATGAATGTTCCTCTTTTTGTGGCCGCCTGATGCAACATCAAACAAGGTAGGTTGGTATTATAGGGATCTAGTGAATAGCCCATTCATCTCTACGTGGTTTCCCAAAGGTATGTTTGACTTAGAAATTATGACATGATACTGAAATGACTAAAACATCAAACCTTCCACAACAAAAACCCAGACAAATGAATACAATTCAACAAAGCAAAATCAAATTAGATTTACTATCTTTCAAATTTTTTTTTTAAATACTATAAAATGCATCAGATTATTGCATTAGCAGAGCATGCAAATAAAAATTCATTCAAGTCTTGTGCAACTGTATGCTTAGATTAATATTTTGGATGTGGAGGCTTTGGCCTCAGTGAGAGTAGATTTGATACACACTAATCAGTTATACTTCCAGTCCTTTGTTAAGAAAAATGGCTTGAGCCCGAGGCCAGTTCTGCTCGCAAACAGAAGTTCAGCATGCCATGCACAGACCTGCCGTGCTGAGCATGAGGATCATTCCTGGCATTTTTCCTCCTGTTTTCTGTGTCTGTCTAAAACTGTGCACTGGATGAAATCAAATACATTATTTCACACCATTTCTCCCTGGAAGCTGTTGGTCTGTGAAAGATCAACAACAGCAAACAGAGTAAAATACATCTGTAGAGAAGGTGAATGAGGATCACCGGATTTGTAGATTTATGTTTAAAGCGGAACATATGTATTCATGCCGCTTTGACTCAAGTAAATTGGCCGCAAACATTAGCTTGTCCTATCATTATCTACAGGTGGGTTAGCATGGAATGTTCTTGACTTTCCCTCCCGACTCAAGCTGCCCATCTGAACCCTGATTCACAGTGGAGCTGCATGATGATGTGTGTCACATCAAACCCTCTCTTAAGCTTCATAAGCTCGCCCCACAAAAAAACGGGAGTGAGAGAGAAGAAAAATAAAAGAAGATGGAGAAAGAAAAGGAGGAAGAGAGAGAGGAGAGGGCAAATTGGAACATGTCTTAGGGGGAGTGCCGGTGCCTCTCTGTACTTTAATGTTATAACCTGCCTGATCTTAAATGTTTGTCCTTACATCAAAAAGTAATAGAGACCATAAGTGCCATAAATGCCATCTTAGGCTTCAAAAACAAAACCAGTGTTAGGTAGTGATTATTAATGATCTTCAAATTTGAAGAAACCCAGTGAACTTTTACTCTTAAAGAGACAGTTCACCCAAAAATAAAAATACTGTTGTTATCATAAATTGTTAATTTATGGTTTGCGTCCTTTCTTCTGTGGAACACAAAAGAAGATACTTTTAAAAAAACGTCAGGGTTTTGTTTTTATATATATGGAAAAACATTCTTTAAAATATCATCTTTTTTGCTCCACAGAAGATAAAAGTCATATAAGTTTTGAATGGCATGAGGGTGAGTAAATGATGACACAATTTAAATTTTTGGGTGAACTGTCCCTTTAAATCTCTTTAGTTTGTGATGTGGGCATTTTTTTTTTTTTTTTTTTTTTTTGGTTTGTTTGAAATATATTGTGCATTTTAGAGCATTTCTTCTTACCTGATAAAACATAAAAAGATGTTTCGGGCCTCCCTCTCCCTTGCAATAGGTGCCAACTAGATGAGCTCTGTCTTTTGAAACAATGTATGAGGGCCAGCTGCACCTCTCAGGGTTATGACATAAGGGTATTCTTTTACACAGATAAACAGAGCACAAAGGAGCTGAATAAGTTAGCTTGAAGGCGTTACAAACAGACTGTGGAACATGTATATGCTTCATCCTCAGGTGTCAACCACAACTGAGCGCAGATACCTCCCGTGTCCTTTTGACTGATGGGATACGCTTAGTCTTAATTGACATTTTTGCATTTTGACTAGAGGGCTAGGCAGTGAAGTCACCTCTGTGATTTTATTACGGTGGAGAAATCCCGCCCCCAACTCCTTCAGTACCTCTGCAGGTTTCATTGGAAATGACTGTTATTAGCTGTTTGGATGATGTGGTAAAAAAAAATGGAAAGCCTTTCCCCTCCCTGAAACCATTACAGAGCAAGTGGTTGCCAATGATAGCTAATTGTCCAATCTTTTTCTGAGAGGGAAGTCTCCCTTTTTAGGTTCTCTCTCTGTTCCCCCCTGCCAACTTGGTGGTTAAATATGAAGACGAGTGAGTCACTGTGCATTCTTTGGATGTTCAGTAAGAAACAGACAGTAATGACACGCTGCCTGCATGAGAGTGTAATAAAACCAAAACAAGAAAAAAAAAAAAAAGAGGAGCGTCTGTGTGAAACGTGATTAGGAGAGGAGAATGGGGACAGCCTTTGAAGATTTTAATCAGCGGTTAACGTATTGGAAAAATGACTCATAAGACATTCCGCCGCCGTTCCTATTCCTCTGAATATTACAGTTTACCCAATTTGCCACTAATGCAAGAGAAAAAATGTTTCATGGCCAGGAATGTGTTTAATTAAGGAGAGCTTGAAGTGTGTGCCAGAAGCGAACGGAAGCAGTCTGAGGGGTTGCAGTAAAGGTGTGTGAGTGATGGATGCGTGGGGCTTCCCACACTGAAAGAAAAGCATGAGTCAGTGTGCAAATTACTAAATTATGGAGAACATGTGGATGAAGCAGCGTGGATTATATCTGCTCAGTAAGTAAGTGAGTAAATAGGACAATGAGTGATCTTTCATAAAGAGGTTGAGTAAGTACATAAGCGCAGAAGTGAATGAATGAGACTCTCTTTATATTGATCCATTAGGCAGACACTTTTATCCAAAATGATTTACTTTGCATTGGAATCAAATTCATGAACTTGGGACTGCTAGCGCCATTTTGTTGTGATTGAACTACAGGAACGACAGTTAAGGCATGGCATTGCTCTGTGAAAATTCACAAGAAATTACAATCATTTCAGTGGGAACCAGCATAATGAAGAATTTTGCTTAACTGACTTCTGGTGGTGAAGAAATTTTCCTTCGATGAAATTTTTCCTACGAATTTCACATCAGGTTCAAGTTTGGTGAACATCAACCAATAGAAAGCCTCTCTAGTGAAAATTTGCAACAAAGTAAAACTGAATGTCCAAAATGGATGAGGTGCTCATACTCAGCCAGTTTTATATTACACTGCACTTTGATATGATAAAATCATCCATAAAAATAGGTAGTTTGGAAAGCACCGCTGATTAGTTTGCTACCTGGCAGAATAGATTTAGATGTTTATTTTTATTGCCGTAAGATTTATGGTATTTTGTTTTATGGTAGGATTTGCTTGATAAAATATTCATAACAATTTGCACTACTTTACTGCTACTGCTCTGTACAATTCATCTGTTATTGTTGCGTAAAATGTACTTACTACTGAACTTAACATTAATAAAGAAATTAAGTATATATTGAATAATTATATTTAAAGGGATAGTTCACCCAAAAATGAAAATTATGTAATTAATGACTCACCCTCATGTCGTTCCAAACCCGTGAGACCTCCGTTCATCTTCGGAACACAGTATAAGATATTTTAGATTTAGTACGAGAGCTTTCTCTCCCTCCATTGAGAATGTATGTACGGTATACTGTCCACGTCCAGAAAGGTAATAAAAACATCTTCAAAGTAGTCCATGTGACATCAGAGGGTCCGTTAGAATTTTTTGAAGCATCGAAAATACATTTTGGTCCAAAAATATCAAAAACTACGACTTTATTCAGCATTGACTTCTCTCCCGGGTCTGTTAGGAGCGCGTTCACAATACTGCAGTTTAGTGATATCCGGTTCGCGAACGAATCACTCGATGTAACCGGATCTTCTTGAACCAGTTCACCAAATCGAACTGAATCGTTTGAAACGGTTCGCGTCAACAATAAGCATTAATCCACAAATGACTTAAGCTGTTAACTTTTTTAACATGGCTGACACTCCCTCTGAGTTCAAATAAACCAATATCCCGGAGTAATTCATTTACTCAAACAGTACACTGACTGAACTGCTGACCGAGCCAGATAATGAACGAAACCATTGACTCGTTCTCGAGTCAAGAACCGGTTGCATCGGTTTTCGGATCACCGGTAGTAGATGGGGGAAGTTCTGTTGTTTTCCGCGAACCGGTTCTTTCGGACAGTTTGATTCAATAAACCTTGCCGAAAACGGTTCACCAGTTCTTTTGCGCTCGACGTAATGACTTCATTGGCGATGATTGCCCTTGATTCAAGCCTTCGGTTTACCCGCGCTCATAACATTAGCACAGAATCAGTTCAGAATCAATCACCAAAAGAACCAGTTCGATTCAGACGTGCTGTGTGTCAGTCTGCTTCACGCATGCGCAGTATCATCAGCTCCTCGTTTCTCGAACCAGACGCGTCCGACAGAAACGGTTCTTGACTCGAGAACGAGTCAATGTTTCGTTCGTTATCTGGCTCGGCTCGGTGTTCATCTTCAGTTCTCTCTTCACAGCAGTTCAGTCAGTGTACTGTTTGAGTAAATGAATTACTTGTTTATTTGAACTCAGACGGAGTGTCAGCCATGTTAAAAAAGTTAACAGCTTAAGTCATTTGTGGATTAATGCTTATTGTTGACGCGATCTGTTTCAAACGATTCAGTTCGATTTGGTGAACTGGTTCAAGAAGATCCGGTTACATCGAGTGATTCGTTCGCGAACCGGATATCACTAAACTGCAGTGTTGTGAACGCGCTCCTAACAGACCCGGGAGAGAAGTCAATGCTGAATAAAGTCGTAGTTTTTGATATTTTTGGACCAAAATGTAATTTCGATGCTTAAAAAAATTCTAACGGACCCTCTGATGTCACATGGACTACTTTGAAGATGTTTTTATTACCTTTCTAGACGTGGACAGTATACCGTACATACATTCTCAATGGAGGAACAGAAAGCTCTTGGACTAAATCTAAAATATCTTATACTGTGTTCCGAAGATGAACGGAGGTCTCAAGGGTTTGGAACGACATGAGGGTGAGTCATTAATGACATAATTTTCATTTTTGGGTGAACTATCCCTTTAATTACACATAGAATTAAGTAAAATTTACTTACCTAAGTTATGAAAATGTAACTTTAACTTTAAATTAAACTTTAACTTGGCCAGTAAAATTTTTTGTAATTTTACATAGTCAAAGCTTACTTGGCGAAACTTAGATTTTACTTAATATAGCACCATGCTTTAAAAATGTGTGTGTTACTCAGAAACATCTAAGTGAAATAATACAGTAGATATGACGTAGAAACCATATCTACATAATTAGTAATGCAGCATTCACTCAAATACAAAGACTTTAATACTTGGCACACACTACACAATGAAGGTAACATTGATGGATTGTTTTTGAGTATGACTGTTTTAAGTATGACTTTGAGTATTACTGTATCAATTTGAGTAGAAAATGTAAAATCGCAAGTTACTAAACCTAACAACAAAAGCGGTGATAAAACAGTGTAAATACAGTAGTAGCAGTATTTACTTCACAGCAGAATCATTTTATCAGTGCATTATTGCATCATAAAATTGTATAAATGAATGAATTAATGGAATAGTTCACTCATAAATAAAACAATTGCCTAAAATTTACCCATCATCACCCAGACAGCAACACAGTGTTGGTCCAGATTTGCCAGATGTGGGCCGGATCGGGGCCGACACTGGTTGCTGTCTGGGCAGGCCATCCAAGATGTAAATGAGTTTGTTTCTTCATCAGATTTGGAGAAAGTTTGCATTACATCACTTATTCACCAATGGATCATCTAGAATGAATGAATGCTTTCAAAATGAGAATCCAAACAGCTGATAAAAACATCACAATTATCCACAAGTAATCCACACAACTCCATCAATTCATTTCTTGTGAAGTGAAAAGCTATGGGTTTGAAAGAAACAAATCATTAATGCGTTTTAACGTCAAACTATCACTTCTGGCCAAAATACATCCATAATCCAATTCCTCCATAATAAAATACCCATGCTCTTATTTCATCACTCACCCATTCATTTTCTCACTGACTCATTCATGCATAAAGGGTTTGAGTCACTGAGGAAGTGAATGAATGAAATAAATGAGTCAGTGAGTAAATGAATGGGTGAGTGAAAACATGCATGAGTGAGTGAATGACCATGAATTAATGTTTGAGAGAGAGTGAGTGAGTGAGTGAGTGAGTGAGTGAGTGAGTGAGTGAGTGAGTGAGTGAGTGAGTGGACTCTGGGCAGCAGCAGCAGCAGTGGCAGTGTGAAGTGCGGATCAGTGTGGAGAGCAGTAAAGCTGGTCTTTAATCTGGCTGCAGCAGCTGGCTGCATCTGACAGCACAGAGGTTCTCATTATCTCCTTACTCCTCCACTCCGCTCTCTCTCATGTGGTCACACAGCTGCAAGTGGCGTGCCTTGACCCCATCACTCCCAATGCACATGGGACTTTCCACCAGAGAGCGAGAGACAGAACTGTGAGCTGGAGAGAGCGAGAGACAGAAAGGGAGAGAGACAGACAGGTCACAGAGTTGGGATAGAGAGAGAGAGCAAGTCTTTTTATCACAGTTTGAACAAAAACGAGGGCCTCCTGACATGCTCTGTTATGTTTCAGTGGCGTATTGTAAACACATCTCATGGCAGAACAGCGCAGCACACGCGC